>NC_057806.1:246263812-246290369 GCF_018294505.1 Triticum aestivum | reverse complement strand
CCGCAGCCCGCGCCGCCGCCGAGCGCCGCCGCCCCGCAAGCCGCCGCCCCGTCGGACCTCTCGCCAGAGGTAGCCGCCGCGCCCCGCCGCCGATTTTTTTTATAAAGACCGTTCGGTTTTTTTAGAAACCCTACATCCGTTTTTTCGGATTCGCCGGTTTTTCTCGGTTCTTCTAGTTAGCGAACGTTCGTTTTAACGAACGGTTATTCGCCTGTTAGATACAGCTAATGAACGCTCGTTCGTTAGTCTGTTCGTCAGTTTCCGTTTATCGGATTTATTCCGCGATTTTCTCTGATCGCGATTTTTGATCCGATCTTAGTTTCTGTTTATCTTTTCGCTCATTAGTCGGAATCAGGCGATTCAAGCGCCTAGAGTTTCGTCTCGAAACCCTCTTTCCGTTTAACCAACTCAAACAAGATTTTTCTAATGTAAAATTTGACCTAGTTTCGGATTAGTAAATGAAGCTTCTTTGTTTTTCCATTTGAGTTTCGTTGCTCCGTTTGATTTGATTCTTTTTGCGAACCGGAGTTCTTAATTTGAACTTTCTGGTCAACTTCTTTTATTTGAGTTTTGCTTGTGCATCTTTGCTTGTTGCTTATGTATGTTATTTTTGCTTGCGATAGAACACCTGGAGTGCGAAGCGTGCTACTACGAGTCCCTAGGTTTCGCAGATCGTCAGCAAGGCAAGTAACAATTTGATCATACCCTTTTATCACCCAGTTTTTATGCATTAGTTCCAATCCTCAAACATTGCATGGTTAGGATGTCATTAACTTATGGGTTGGGAAGTATTTGATGAGGTAGAACCTATTGCCCTGTTACATTCAAACCTTGGGAGTTACTCTACGCGTTGCTTATATACTATGCTATGCTATGCTCGTAGACGTGGTTTGGGTTTGAGTGAAATACATGACAGATGTGAGCTTGTTAATTAATGGTTCAACTTAAGGTGGCAACTTAATCAAACAACTAGGTGGATTGAGGCACCTGGAGTACCCAGTGTTGCCTGTATTTTTGGAAATCCCGGAGTACCCGTGTGATCTTCCTATGGACCGCCACCCAGGCTCAAAGGGAACTGAGATGATTCATGCTAGAAACTTCCGTGTGCAGCCACAAGCTATTATGGGCTCTAGCATAGTTGAGTAAGTTACGTGAAGCTCTCGAAGAGGTGGATCAGCAGGTAGTGGGTTGTAGGTTTGGTATGGTCTGCCCGGAGTAGAGAGTTAATGTTTCTGAAAGACTGTGTCTCGGTCATCCATTTCTCAAACACCCTGTAGTGCGAGAAATCCAACGGAGGAGATTGAGTCTTGTGGGGAAAAGTGCGCAAACCTCTGCAGAGTGTACAATCTAATCATGGTTAGCCGTGTCCCCGGTTATGGACAATTCTTGAGTATCTAGGACTTGGGTTATCAAAAGTATCTCATCATGTTTAACTAATATTGTTGGGTTGTTAATCACTTTATTGGGATTGAGTTGGAGGAACCTTCTCAATGATGTTTCAACTACCATGATAGTTAAATAAAAATCTATTCCTTTGTTGTAGGGAAAATTGGCTTTTCGCAAAACTGTAACCATAGAGCTTTCCACCAGCCAAATATGCATGTAGTGATAGCATTATTCTGTTCTTGCTCTACTGTGTTACCTTGCTAGCATATTCCATGTGCTGACCCGTTTTCAGGCTGCAACGTATTATGTTGCAGACTTTTCAGATGAGGAGTAAGGTTCATTAGGTCGTTGCCGTGCAGCTCAGCTATGTCGTTGGAGTTGATGGACTCACTTTATCTTCCAAGCCTTCCGCTGTTATCGTATTAGATGGCCTTAAGCCATATTATTGTAATAAGTTCTCCCTTAAGACGTTCGATGTAATAAGTGTGTGATTGCTACTCTGTTATAAATCCTTCGAGTACTGTGTGTGTCAGCTTTACCGATCCAGGGATGACACTGAAGCACAGAGACTTGACCATCTGAGGTCTGTTCGCTACAAGATGGTATCAGAGCACACGTTGAGTGTAGGACACGACCACTAAGATAAACCCTAGGTCACACTTCTCTTCTCATTTCTGACTCCTCTACATTTTCTACTCTTTAGGATGACGGAGATGAAGAACAAGTTTGCACAACCGGATCAAGACACACCTTTTGGACGCCACTTGAAGGAAGTCACTAGGTACTTGAACATTGGAATACCAAGCTTCACCGGGACGTACAACGCCACTTTACCTGAAGAGGAGCGCTGGAGGATTCAAGTACAAGTTCCAGGAAGGACGTTCTCGCCAACTTCTAAACCCATAGAGTTTTCTTTCGAAGCACCCACCTGGAGTCTAGGCAAGAGCATGGAAGCCCACATTACCATTGGACGCATTGGAGAAGTTTACAACAGGGAGCTTAAGGACACTATTTACCAAATATGTGGGTGCCGAGACGAGCAATGGGAAGTAATCAACACCAGGAAGGATAGATCCATTGCAGCTTTCATCCAGGAGTTAAACCAGCACATCCGACGTCAGGAAAACCAGATGTGCACGGACATGATGGACTTAAAGAAGGCGTAGACTGGAATCATCGAGCTGGAGGAAGAACTCAAGTTGGTACGCGATGGATATGAGGAGGAAATCAAGACACTACTGGAGAAGAATGACGACCTAGTCAAGAAGATCGGAGTATTCATGGGAGGACCAGCACCAATAGAAGAAGAAGAAGAACCCAAGGAGATACGCCCCGAGGACTACATCATCATCGACGACACCGATTCCGATCCTAGTGATGATGACTATAAAGATGAAGCTGGAGCAGACATCATGGAGTCTTCCACCGATCAAAATTTCTTGATGACTACCATATATCACTAGTATTCCCCCATGTATTTAGTAATAGTTGAGCACTTGTGCGATAGTTCAAGATCGTTTGTATGCCCTTGCTTGATTGATTGAGTGAAATGATTGTGTTTGTCTCATGTGCATATGGGTAGTGTTCTCTCATTAGACCCCTTCTCTATTATAATCTCTTCCATCTAAACCCTCAGATGCCTCCGAGACATGACACCGATTTTGCCTTTCCACCGGAGCTCACCCAGTTGATCCAACAGCAGAATACGTTGATGCAATTGCTAGTTCAGAATCAGGGCAACAACAACAATAACAACAACAACAACAACAACCTGCCGCCCATGGACAACCTAGCCTGTTTTCTAAGGTTACAGCCACCGGTGTTTTCCAGTAGCACCGAGCCCATAGTTGCGGACGATTGGCTACGCCGTATTGGAAGGGAGTTGACCACCGCAGGTTGCACAGATGCTAAGAGAGTGCGCTTTGCCGCACATCAATTGGATGGACCAACAGCCTCATGGTGGGAGAATTACACAACCACTTTTCCTATAGCCAATGTCACTTGGGACCAGTTTCAGCAAGCTTTCCGCACAGCCCATGTCTCCACTGGAGCTATGCAAATGAAGAAGCAGGAGTTCCGCAACCTACGCCAGGGGAACCGTACTGTGGCTCAGTACGTAGATGAGTTTAGCAAGTTATCTCGCTATGCCCCTGATGATGTGGCCACAGATGCCGCGAAGCAGGAGAAGTTTATGGAAGGGCTGAATGATGAGATGAGTATGCAGTTGATGGTAGCAACCTTCAACAACTACTAGGAGTTGGTAGATAAGGCTCTTATGATTGAAGGGAAGCAGCAGCAGATTGAGAGCCGCAAGAGGAAGTATGGACAAGGAAAGTATACCTCAGGAGCTCAGCAGAAACCTCGCCTAACCCCGAACCCGGGAGGACTTGTTCATAACCATGGAGGTCACAACCACACTGGAGGCGGATCGCATAACCACAATGGATCTAAGAATGGGAATGGGAACGGAACCAACAATAATCATAACCGCCCCAACCCAGCCACACCCGCCAAAAGGGACTTAAGTCATGTTACTTGTTTCAAGTGCGGGAAGACTGGACACTACAACACAGAGTGCCCTGAAGGAAAGAATGGAAATGGAAATGGGAGCGCTGGGAAGAAGCCAAATCCATTCAACAAAGGACAAGTGAACCACGTTAATGTGGAGGAGGTTGAAGAGCAGCCGGACGCGGTAATAGGTAAGTTTTTGGTTAAGTCATTTACCGCTCTTGTTCTTTTTGATACTGGTGCATCGCATTCATACATATCAAGGAGATTTGTGGATAAGTTTAAACTACCAACCCAAACCCTTAGGACCCCTCTTTTAGTGAGTTCACCCGGAGCAGAGTATATGGCTAGTCGATGGTGTGACCAGATACCCTTAACCATTGGTACACATGTTTGTCCGTCCGACCTAATTATCTTGGAGTCACAAGGATTGGATGTGATATTGGGTATGGACTGGATGTCAAAATTTGGAGGAAGCATTGACTGTGCTAGTAAGTCGATTTATCTCACCACCCCGGAAGGGAAAAGGATTAAGTATGTATCTAGGCTTATGCCTAGGAGGAGTCAAGTGAATGCCCTTACGGGAGTTGTTCAAGAGGAAGTGCCTGTAGTGAAGGATTACCCGGATGTTTTTCCAGAGGAGTTACCAGGCATGCCACCGGATAGAGACATTGAGTTTTTGATAGAGCTGTTGCCAGGTACAGGACCAATATCCAAGAGACCCTATCGGATGCCCGCAAATGATCTGGAAGAAATTAAGAAACAGATCAAGGAGTTATTGGAGAAAGGATACATCCGAAGAAGTTCATCACATTGGGGAGCCCCAGTACTTTTGGTTGAGAAGAAGGATAAATCCCTGAGGATGGTTGTTGATTATCGAGCATTAAATGAAGTGACAATTAAGAACAAGTACCCACTGCCGATGATCAACGATCTGCTTGATCAGTTGCAAGGAGCTAAAGTGTTTTCGAAGATCGATTTGCGATCGGGGTATCATCAGTTGAAGATACGAGAGAAGGATATACCAAAGACAACGTTCACAACATGATATGGATTATACGAGTATACGATCATGTCATTTGGACTGACTAACGCCCCTGCCTATTTCATGAGCATGATGAACAAGGTGTTCATGGAGTATTTGGACAAGTTTGTTGTGGTGTTTATTGATGATATTATGGTATACTCGAAGAACGAGGAGGAGCACAAGGAGCATTTGCGCTTAGTTCTCGAGAAACTCAGGGAACACTAGTTGTATGCTAAGTTTAGCAAATGCGAATTTTGGTTGAAGGAAGTTGGGTTCCTTGGACATGTTATATCAGGAGAAGGTATAGCAGTAGACCCCAGAAAAATTCAGTCAGTCACTGAATGGTTGGCACCCACTTCAGTTAGCGAGATCCGCAGTTTTCTTGGACTCGCAGGATACTACCGGAGGTTCATCGAGAATTTCTCCAAGATTGCAAAGACAATGACTGAACTGTTGAAGAAGGATACTAAGTTTAAATGGACAGAAGATTGTGAGGCAAGTTTCCAGGAATTGAAGAAATGTTTGACTACAGCGCCAGTGCTAACACTGCCAGATATACATAAGGAGTTCCAAGTGTACTGCAATGCCTCACGCTTAGGACTTGGATGTGTGCTTATGCAGGATGGGAGAGTTGTTTCGTATGCCTCACGACAACTAAAACCTCATGAGTTAAACTATGCCACACATGATTTGGAGTTAGCAGCCATAGTGCATGCATTGAAGACCTGGAGGCATTACCTTATTGGAAACCGTTGTGATGTGTACACGGACCATAAGATTTTGAAGTACATTTTCACCCAGAAGGAGCTGAACCTTAGACAGAGGAGATGGTTGGAACTTATAAAGGATTATGACATGAAGCTACACTATCATCCAGGAAAGGCCAATGTCGTAGCAGACGCTTTGAGCCGGAAGAGTTACGCTAATATCCTTAAAAGCAAGGGACTGCCGAAGGAATTAGCAGAGGACATCATGGAACTTCGATTGGAGATGGTTCCTAGAGGATTTATTGCAACAATGGAGGTCTAGTCGACATTGCTGGACAAAATTCGGGACGCTCAGAAGGGTGACAAAGAGATTGCCGAGATAAAGGAGAAGATGGGCAAAGGAAAGGCCAAAGGTTTTCGTGAGGATGAGCACGATACCCTATGGTTTGAGGACCGAGTTTATGTGCCCAATAACCAGGAGATCAGGAAGTTAATACTTCAAGAGCCCCATGACTCACCATACTCGATACACCCCGGGAACACCAAGATGTATTTGGATTTGAAGGAACGTTTCTGGTGGACCGGTATGAAGAAGGATATTGCCGAGTATGTAGCCGTATGTGATGTATGTCAGCGTGTGAAGGCGGAGCATCAGAAGCCAGCAGGACTGCTACAGCCTATGCTGATACCCGAATGGAAGTGGGATAAACTGGGCATGGACTTTATCACCGGGTTGCCCAGGACCAAAGCAGGACATGATTCCATATGGATAGTAGTTGATCGCTTGACCAAAGTAGCTCACTTCATCCCAGTGAAAACCACCTATACAAGTGCAAAGTTGGCCAAGATATATATGTCCAGGATAGTATGTCTGCATGGAGTTCCGAGGACCATCGTTTCAGATCGAGGAACACAGTTTACCTCAAAGTTTTGGCACCAGTTGCACTAGACCTTGGGAACGAGATTGGAGTTTAGTACAACATTTCACCCGCAGACGGATGGACAAACAGAGAGAGTCAACCAAATTTTGGAGGACATGTTGAGAGCCTATGCGCTAGATTTGGATCTAGTTGGGATGACAATTTGCCGTACGCAGAGTTTTCATACAACAATAGCTATCAAGCCAGTTTGAAGATGGCACCGTTTGAAGCCCTGTATGGACGAAGGTGCAGAACACCGTTGATGTGGGATGAGGTAGGAGACCGACAGTTGTTTGGACCAGACTTGATCAAGGAGTCCGAGGAGAAGGTTAAATTGATTCGCGACAGACTAAAGATTGCCCAGTCCAGGCAGAAGAGTTACGCTGACTCAAAACGCAAGGAGGTAACCTATGAAATTGGAGACCGAGCATATCTGCGAGTATCACCCTTGCGAGGAGTGAAACGTTTTGGAGTTAAGGGAAAGTTAGCCCCGAGATTTGTAGGACAGTATCGTATTTTGGAACGGACGGGAGAAGTTGCCTACAAGTTGGAGTTACCCGAGGGGTTGTCAGGAGTTCATGACGTGTTTCACGTTTCACAGTTGAAGAAGTGTCATGCTGAGATGGCAGATATACCGCTAAGAGATACAGTACCCCTGGAGGCGATTCAGTTGGACAGTGATTTGACCTACGAGGAAAAATCAGTTAAGATTCTTGAGTTTTCCAGCAGAGTCACCCGCAGTAAGGTTATCAAGTTTTGTAAAGTTCAGTGGAGCCACCATACCGAGGATGAAGCCACATGGGAACGAGAGGATGATCTTCGCAAGGACCACCCACACCTATTTTCTAGCCAACCCGAATCTCGAGGGCGAGATTCATCTTAAGGGGGGTAGGTTTGTAACATCCCAAATTTTCAATTTGGAATGTTATACATAGTCATCCATGCATATCATATTTTATTCGCATTTCGTCCCGCGATCCTCAAAATCCTAAGCAACTCAAGGACCTTCGGAGAGAGTTGGGGATTTCCCGGTTTTCTAATTTGATCTTTATCAAATTTTGAAACGAGGATTTTTGGTTTTAATTATTTTCTCTCCAAAAATATTTCATACAAAAATATATGAGAGGAGATAATATTACTTCTCCAAGATAATTGAAATATTGCAGGAAAAATATTAAAATCAAATATTTGTTTTATTTGGATTTCATTGCAAATATTTTTGCATTAGAAAAATTGCACGTATTTCGAAATTGCATTTTAGGGCCAAGAAAATGTTCATCTCGTTCTAAATATTTTATTTAGACGGTGAAAATTTATTTTGCAATTTTTAGATTTTTATTTATTTTTCTAGGATTTTATTTCGATCGGCGAATTTTTTTTAAAAGGGTTCCCGCGCCCGACTGGGCCTAAGGCCCAGCCGAGCCAGGCCGCCGCCGCCGCCTTCCCCGCGCGTGCCGCCGCCGCCGACTCGGACTATGAGTCCGAGCCGGACTCCTCTTCGCCGTCGTGCCTTGCCCCCTCCTCCAAGCCGGGGCCCCCCCGCCCTTTATATACCACCGCCCCGCCGCCCCAACACCCCACCACACCACCGCCGCCCGCGCCGCCAAGCCCTGCCGCCGCCACCGCCGCAGCCCGCGCCGCCGCCGAGCGCCGCCGCCCCGCAAGCCGCTGCCTCGCCTCGCCGGACCTCTCGCCGGAGGTAGCCACCGCGCCCCGCTGCCGGTTTTTTATAAAGACCGTTCGGTTTTTTTAGAAACCCTAGATCCGCTTTTTTCGGATTCGCCGGTTTTTCTCGGTTCTTCTAGTTAGCGGACGTTCGTCCGAACGTTCGTTTTAACGAACGATTCTTCGCCCGTTAGATACAGCTAACGAACGCTCGTTCGTTAGTTTGTTCGTCAGTTTTCTTTTATTGGATTTATTCCACGATTTTCTCTGATCACGATTTCTGATCCGATCTTAGTTTCTGTTTATCTTTTCGCTCGTTTGTCGGAATCAGGCGATTCAAGCGCCTAGAGTTTCGTCTCGAAACCCTCTTTCCATTTAACCAACTCAAACAAGTTTTCTCTACTGTAAAATTTGACCTAGTTTCAGATTAGTAAATGAAGCTTCTTTCTTTCGCCGTTTGAGTTTCGTTGCTCCGTTTGATTTGATTCTTTTTGCGAACCGGAGTTCTTAATTTGAACTTTCTGGTCAACTTTTTTTATTTGAGTTATGCTTGCGCATCTTTGCTTGTTGCTTATGCATGTTATTGTTTGCTTGCGATAGAACACCTGGAGTGCGAAGTGTGCTACTACGAGTCCCTAGGTTTCGCAGATCGTCAGCAAGGCAAGTAACAATTTGATCATACCCTTTTATCACCCAGTTTTTATGCATTAGTTCCAATCCTCAAACATTGCATGGTTAGGATGTCATTAACTTGTGGGTTGGGAAGTATTTGATGAGGTAGAACATATTGCCCTGTTACATTCAAACCTTGGAAGTTACTCTACGCGTTGCTTATATACTATGCTATGCTATGCTCGTAGACATGGTTTGGGTTTGAGTGAAATACATGACAGATGTGAGCTTGTTAATTAATGTTTCAACTTAAGGTGGCAACTTAATCAAACAACTAGGTGGACTGAGGCACCTGGAGTACCCAGTGTTGCCTGTATTTTTGGAAATCCCGGAGTACCCGTGTGATCTTCCTATGGACCGCCACCCAGGCTCAAAGGGAACTGAGATGATTCATGCTAGAAACTTCCGTGTGCAGCCACAAGCTATTATGGGCTCTAGCATAGTTGAGTAAGTTACGTGAAGCTCTCGAATAGGTGGATCAGCAGGTAGTGGGTTGTAGGTTTGGTATGGTCTGCCCGGAGTAGAGAGTTAATGTTTCTGCAAGACTGTGTCTCGGTCATCGGTTTCTCAAACACCATGTAGTGCGAGAAATCCAACGGAGGAGATCGAGTCTTGTGGGGAAAAGTGCACAAACCTCTGCAGAGTGTACAATCTAATCATGGTTAGCCGTGTCCCCGGTTATGGACAATTCTTGAGTATCTAGTACTTGGGTTATCAAAAGTATCTCATCATGTTTAACTAATATTGTTGGGTTGTTAATCACTTTAATTGGGATTGAGTTGGAGGAACCTTCTCAATGATGTTTCAACTACCATGATAGTTAAATTAAAATCTATTCCTTTGTTGTAGGGAAAATTGGCTTTTCGCAAAACTGTAACCATAGAGCTTTCCACCAGCCAAATATGCATGTAGTGATAGCATTATTCTGTTCTTGCTCTACTGTGTTACCTTGCTAGAATATTCCATGTGCTGACCCATTTTCAGGCTGCAACGTATTATGTTGCAGACTTTTCAGATGAGGAGTAAAGTTCGTTAGGTCATTGCCGTGCAGCTCAGCTGTGTCGTTGGAGTTGATGGACTCACTTTATCTTCCAAGCCTTCCGCTGTTATCGTATTAGATGGCCTTAAGCCATATTATTGTAATAAGTTCTCCCTTAAGACGTTCGATGTAATAAGTGTGTGATTGCTACTCTGTTATAAATCCTTCGAGTACTGTGTGTGTCAGCATTACCGATCCGGGGATGACACTGAAGCACAGAGACTTGACCATCTGAGGTAGGGTCGCTACAGAAATGGAGTAATGCAATACGAACGATGACATGATGTAGACAAGATCTATCTATATAGAAATAGACCCCATCATTTTATCCTTAGTAGCAACGATACATACATGTCGATTCACCTTCTATCACTAGGATCAAGCACCGTAAGATCGAACCCACTACAAAGCACCTCTTCCCATTGCAAGATAAATAGATCAAGTTGGCTAAACAAAACCCAAATATCGGAGAAGAAATATGAGGCTATAAGTAATCGTTCATATATGAGATCAAAGAAACTCAAATAACTTTCATGGATATAAAAAGATAGATCTGATCATAAACTCAAAAGTTCATCTGATCCCAACAAACACACCGCAAAAAGAGTTACATCATATGGATCTCCAAGAGACCATTGTATTGAGAATCAAACAAGAGAGAGGAAGCCATCTAGCTACTAACTATGGAACCGAAGGTCTACAAAGAACTACTCACGCATCATCGGAGAGGCACCAATGGAAGTGGTGAACCCCTCCATGATGGTGTCTAGATTGGATCTGGTGGTTCTTCACTCTGCGGCGGTTGGAATTGATTTTCATCGACTCCCCTAGGGTTTCTGGAATACTGAGGTATTTATAGAGCAAAGAGGCGGTCCCGGGGGAAACCGAGGTGGGCACAACCCACCAGCGCGCGCCTGGGCCTCCTAGCAAGCCCTGGTGGGTTGTGCTCCCCTCGGAGCACCTCCTAGGTGCGGCCTTGGCTCATCGAGTGTCTTCTGGTCCATAAAAGATGTCCGCGAAGTTTCGTTGCATTTAGACTCCATTTGGTATTGATTTCCTGCGAAGTAAAAAACATGCAGAAACCAACAACTGGGACTTGGCACTATGTCAATAGGTTAGTACCAAAAAATGATATAAAATGACTATAAAATGATTATAAAATATCCAAGATTGCTAATATAATAGCATGGAACAATAAAAAATTATAGATACATTGGAGACATATCAGCATCCCCAAGCTTAACTCCTGCTCGTCCTCGAGTAGGAAAGTGATAAAAACATAATTTTTGATGTGGAATGCTGCCTAACATGTCATCTCATATTCTTTTCTTTATAGCATGGACATTTGGACTTCTATAATGTTCAAAGCAATAGTCTAGTTTTGACATGATAACTTAAATACTCAAGCATACCAACAAGCAACCATGTCTTTCAAAATATCAATGCTAAAATAAGCTATCCCTAGCCCATTATGCTCAATCATTGATCCATTCATGAAACACACTCGCATATTAACTACACCCAATGCTCAAGTAAGATCATAGTGCCTCCTAGTTGGTGCTTTATAAGATAAGATGGATACTCAAATTCAAAATAAAAATTGCATAAAGTAAAACAAAGGCCCTTCGCGGAGGGAAGTAGGGATTTGAAGAGGTGCAAGAGCTCAAAAGCGAAAATTGAGAGATAAAAGCATTTTGAGAGGCATACTTTTCCTACCAACGAAAATGACTTAGAGTTCCCAACACTTTCCATGCTAGATATATCATAGGCGGTCCCCAAACAGAAATTGAAGTTTATTCCTTTTCAACCATACTTTCGCTTTCCATAGCTAGCCGTATCCACAGGTGCCCCCATACCAACACTTTCCAAGGAATTTATTATTTGACAACATAAAGTAAATTCATTTTTCATTTCGGGACTGGGCATCCCTAATACCTTTGTCTTACTCTCGTGCAATGACAAGTGAATAAACACCCATCGTGAGAATAACACATCTAGCATGGAAAATATTAGCCACCCCTCACCGCCATATAGCGGTACAAACACACAAAAGAGAAATTTATTTTGAATATTAGAGATGGCACATACAAATTTGCTTAGAACGACAAATGAATACCGCATATAGGTAGGTATAGTGGACTCATGTGGCAAAACTGGTTTAAAGGTTTTTGGATGCACAAGTAGTGATCATACTTAGTGCAAAATGAAGGCTAGCAAAAGATCGAGAAGCGACCAACCAAGAAATGAATAATCTCATAAGCGAGCATTAAGCATAATTAACACTGAATAATGCACCACAAGTAGGATATAATTTCATTGCATTGCATAATTATTGATTTTCATGCTTGCATAGGGAATCACAAACCTTAACACCAATATTCTTACTAAAGCATAATTACTCATCAACATGACTCACATATCACATCATCATATCTCAAATCTATTACTAAGAATCAAGTTTATTTTGTCCAATGATCTTCATGAAAGTTTTTATTATATCCTTCTTGGATATCTATCACTTTGGAACTAATTTTCATATGTTGCTTTTGATAAGCTCAAACAAATATAAGTGAAGATCATGAGCATAATATTTCTTTCTCTCAAATTAATTTAAGTGAAGCAAAAGAGAATTTCTGGAAAATTTTACTAACTCTCAAATAAATTTAAGTGAAGCAAGAGAGCATTTCTTCAAAAATACTAAAGCACATCGTGCTCAAAAAGATATATGAGAAGCACTAGAGCAAGTCCATAGCTCATAAAAATTTAAGTGAAGCATAGAGAGCAATTCTAACAAGTCATGACATAATTTTGGCTCTCTCAAATAGGTGTCCAGCAAGGAATCAAGACTTAAAACACAAAATAAAAAAGCAAAGACTCTTATCATACAAGACGCTCCAAGCAAAACACATAGTATGTGACGAATAAAAATATAGCTTCAAGTAAAATACCGATGGTCGTTAGAAGAAAGAGGGGATGTCACTCGGGGCATCCCCAAGCTTAGTTGCTTGCTCTCTTTTGGATAATATCTTGGGATGCCGGGGCATCCCCAAGCTTAGGCTCTTCTTACTCCTTATTCCTTCATCCATCGTAAGATAACCCAAAACTTGAAAACTTCAATCACACAAAACTCAACAAAACCTTCGTGAGATCCATTAGTATAAGAAAGCAAATCACTACTATAAGTACTGTAGAAAACCAATTCATATTTTGTTCTTGCATTATATATACCGTATTCCAACTTTTCTATGGCAAAAACTCATCAAATACAACCATAGAGCCATCAAAACAAGCACACAACGCAAAGAAAACAGAATCTGTCAAAAACAGAACAGTCTGTAGCAATCTGGATAATTCGAATACTTCTGAAACTCCAAAAATTCTGAAAAATTTGGACGACCTGATAAATTTGTATATAAATCTTCTTCAAAAATAATAGGTATTTTATCACGCTCTGGTAAAAAATGAGAATTATTTTCGTGAGCGCAAAAGTTTCTGTTTTTTTCAGCAAGATCAAACAACTTTCACCCAAGAAGATCCTAAAGGCTTTAATTGGCACGAACACTAATTAAAACACAAAAAACACAATCATAACAGTAGCATAATAGTGCAAACACTCAAGAAAGCAAAAGGCAAAAATAAATTTTATTCATTGGGTTGCCTCCCAACAAGCGCTATAGTTTTACGCCCTTAGCCAGGCATAAAGCAAGGATCTAAGTTTTGTCATCCGTAGTTTTGGCAACTTTTGTAAGGGTTTTCTCAAACCCGGGAGGCTCTTTACGCTTACCTAAATTCTCCGGAAAAGAAACCATCTTTAGATCCAAAATATCCAATTGCTTGTTGCAAAGAGTAATCAAGGTATTCATGCGATTGATACTACCATTGAGATGTTTGAGGGGTTCATTATATTTTTGTAATTCAACCATATGTTTATGCAAATCACCAAGTTTATCTAACATTTGAACTCCCTCTGGGGTGAAGGAAAACCCCTTCTTTTGAGGCGGAACCCCCGAAATTCCTTCTAAAATTTCATAGGCAACATTGGCATCAAGCTCAATAAAATTCCCTTTGGCGGCAAAATCTAAGAGTTGTATATGATGCAAAGCCAATCCTGTGTAAAAATTACGAAGCAAGATCTTAGCATCCCCCTTTAAATTGAAAATACGATAGGATTCCATAAGCCTATACCAAGCATCTTTCAAATTTTCTCCTTGTCTTTGCTTGAAGTATAGAACTTCAAAGTCTGGTGACAAAGGAGGAATAGACACGCTAGCCATCAGGACTAGTAAGCAAGAGAACGGCGAACAAAAAAGAGGCGCGAATAAAACGATAATATTTTGTGAAGTGGGGGAGAGGAAAATGAAAGGCAAATGGAAAATAATGTAAATTGTGAGGGGATGAGATTTGTGATTAGGAACATGGCATATGTTGAAGATCCTCCCTGGCAACGGCGCCAGAAATTCCTTTTGATGCGGCTCGAAGCTATGTCGGTATTCCCCAACAAGGAAGGGATGATGCAGCATAGCAGCGGTAGGTATTTCCCTCAGTTATGAGACCAAGGTTATCGAACCACTAGGAGAACCAAACAACACAACGTAAACAGCCCCTGCACACAAATAACAAATACTCGCAACCCGCCGTGTAAAAGCTGTTGTCAATCCCTTTCGGGTAGCGGCGCCCCAAGATAGGCAAACAGACGTGAAATAAATTGAAGTAGATTGATAGATCGAATGCCAAATAAAATAAATAAGAATAAATTGCAGCAAGGTATTTTTGTATTTTTGGTTTAATAGATCTGAAAATAAAAGAAACGGAAAAGTAGATCGCAAAGGCAAATAATATGAGAAAGAGATCCGGGGCCCGTAGGTTTCACTAGTGGCTTCTCTCGAGAAAAATAGCAAATGGTGGGTAAACAAATTACTGTTGGGAAATTGATAGAACTTCAAATAATCATGATGATATCCAGGCAATGATCATTATATAGCCATCACATCCAAGATTAATAGACCAACTCCTGCCTACATCTACTATTATTACTCCACACATCGACCGGTATCCAGCATGCATATAGTGTATTAAGTTCATGGGGAAACGGAGTAATGCAATAAGAACGATGACATGATGTAGACAATATCCATCTATGTAGAGATAGACCCCATCATTTTACCCTTAGTAGCAACGATACATACATGTCGGTTCCCCTTCTATCACTGGGATCAAGCACCGTAAGATCGAACCCACTACAAAGCACCTCTTCCCATTGCAAGATAAATAGATCAAGTTGGCCAAACAAAACCCAAATATTAGAGAAGAAATACGAGGCTATAAACAATCATTCATATAAGATATCAAAGAAATTCAAATAACTTTCATGGATATAAAAAGATAGATCTGATCATAAACTCAAAGTTCATTCGATCCCAACAAACACACCGCAGAAAGAGTTACATCATATGGATCTCCAAGAGACCATTGTATTGAGAATCAAACGAGAGAGAGGAAGCCATCTAGCTAATAACTACAGACGCGAAGGTCTACAAAGAACTACTCATGCATCATCGTAGAGGCACCAATGGAAGTGGTGAACCCCTCCATGATGGTGTCTGGATTGGATCTGGTGGTTCAGGACTCTGCGGTGGCTGGAATTGCTTTTCGTCGACTCCCCTAGGGTTTCTGGAATATTGGGGTATTTATAGAGCAAAGAGGCGGTCCGGGGGGCACCCGAGGTGGGTTGTGCTCCCCTCGGAGCACCCCCTCAGGCGCTGGCTTGGCCATTGGGTGTCTTCTGGTCCATAAAAAATCTCCGTGAAGTTTCATTGCATTTGTACTATGTTTCTTATTGATTTCCTGCGATGTAAAAAACATGCAGAAAACAACAACTGGCACTTGGCACCATGTCAATAGGTTGGTACCAAAAAATGATATAAACTGATTATAAAACATCCAAGATTGATAATATAACAGCATGGAATAATCAAAAGTTATAGTTACGTTGGAGACATATCAATACCCTAAGAGATCAACAGTAAGGTACGATAGTGGTCACACATTTGTTGACTAAAAACAAAATTGGGGTCACACATTTTTATTTTATTTCGGTACTGTCCAATATGCACCGTATGGCTTGATGGCCATCTTGTGCCTCCCAGCTGACACTATTCAGAATCTTCCCCGAAGAGCCAGTGACCATCGGCAGAGCAGCCTGCCTCCGCCGTCCCTAACCGCGAGAGCTCCGACCAAAACCCCGCTCCCCACCCCACCGCACTGTCATGGTTGCGCCGCCCCTGTCCAATACAAAAAGACTCGCTGTCATCCAGATTCGGTGGCGGCTGTACCTTCAACCCACACAACTCTAAGATAGCCACCTAAGCGCTGCTTCCGTGACGAACTTGCGCCCTCGCACCCTTACAATAGACACCAGCCAACCGACAGCCTAGGAGCTTCGCTACCTTGAGGGGTGCTACTTCCCATTGGGAATCGACTGACCCAGTGTAAAAATTCATATGCCTGATGCCAAAATAAAGTGATTTAAGATGAGTGTACGACCTATCTTGCGGCCCGGTGAAGTAGGCAGCTCCAGCTGCCGAGTCGGTGAGGCCGGCGTCATTGCGGTGGCTCCCGACGACAGGAAAGCAGATGTGTCACGACGGTCGATGGCTACGGGGAAGCCGCACTGGGGCCCTGGGCGCATCTGAAGTTGGAGCCGCTCCAGCACTGTGCACAACAGTGCGGTTGCATCGGCTCTGATACGGTTCACGCGATCGTCGTCGTGGCAACTCCGACATCACGGAGTAAGAGGCACATGACCCAGTGCACAACGACAAACAGATAACAGCTTCGGCATTGGGGAGGAGGGCGGCAAGGAATTTGGTGCGGTGGTGGGCGCCATGGAGGAGGGGCTGAGGTTTTCCCGGCTGGGGAGAAGGGAGCTTCCGGGGAGAAGGTGATTTTGCGCCCATGATGTATGAATGGGGAATTGGGAGGGGGGACCAAGTCTTACGGATGCATTTATCTGAAATGTGTGTGTGTGTGGGGGGGGGAGGGGTGGTTACAATTCTACCCCTGCCTTTAGGCTTCTGGGCTTGGGTCTGTGTCTTGAGCGTCGGGGATAGTAGAGTAACTTTGCTTCTCCCAAATAGTGGGCGCGAGAGATTTCAGGCGAGGAGGGCGTGTTTTGAAATAGTGGGCGCGAGCGATTTCGGATGAGGAGTGCGTGTTTTGAAATAGTGAGCATGAGTGATTTCGGCCGAGGAGAGGGTGTTTTGTCGCCCATGGTTTATGAATTATTCGGCGCGAGCCATTTCGGCTGAGGAGAGGGTGTTTTGCCGCCCATGGTTTATGAATTATTCTGCACCTATCATTTCTGCCGAGGAGAAGGCACGCTTGGATGAAGTTACAAACCTACCCTCAATGCGGGCCAATTGATGTGTGCCCCACATAGGTCGGTAATTTCGCGTCTCCCATTTATTTGCTCGGGCGAATTCCACCGAGCAGAGGGTGTTTAGCGGTACGTTCAAATTTTGGGAGAACGATCATCCACGTCTACCTTACCAAATTGATTCGAATCAAATTTTGAAATATTAGCTCGCCACTTCTTTTTTAGATGGTGAGATGATGCTTGGGACTAATGTGTTTTTACATGCTTGTTGCTAATGATTTACTATATGACAAATATTTGACCCACTCAAAACGGGAATTAAACTGAAAATGAAATATCTTGATTCAATGAAATAGCTCGTTCACCAGGTCAAAATAGTGAACTAAATCCAAAATTGAACACCTCAATTGAGTAGCATGGTGTATTATAGTACTCCATGAACATGCTGAAAGTCAAATTAATGAACTTGTTTGATACAAATATCTCTGTTCATGTGTGGATTGCAAACAACATGTTCTCCAATTCAAATATTTGAATGCAAATTTATATCGAAACATGGTTTATATCAGTCTTTGATGCATAAATGCGACCTCCCCCCTCTCCCAGACTCATGTTCTCTCTCTCGCTGACAACCTTCATTTCTATCGCAAGCATCCAAACACAAACCTTGTCGGTCCCTCTCCCTGTATCTCTCTATCCCTCTCTCTCTCACTCTCCATCTCCCTAGGTCACTGAAAGGATCGAGAAGAGGTGTCCAGAGGGGGGGGGGGTGAATAGACTCTTAACAAAGACAAGTAGCGGTTTTTAGTTTCTTTAGGTTAAGGTGGAATTTTAGCACAAGTTTAAACATTCACAATACATTTCAAGCAAGCATGGCAAGAGTATATGAGCAACAGAAAGTGAAGCAAGCAAGTTGCAAGAAAGTAAAGGGATGGGATTGGTGTGTGCAAACGCAATTGGAGACACAGAGATTTTTGGCGTGGTTCCGATAGGTGGTGCTATCATACATCCACGTTGATGGAGACTTCAACCCACGAAGGGTAACGGTTGCGCGAGTCCATGGAGGGATCCACCCACGAAGGGTCCACGAAGAAGCAACCTTGTCTATCCCACCATGGCCATCACCCATGAAGGACTTGCCTCACTAGGGTAGATCTTCACGAAGTAGGCGATCTCCTTGCCCGTACAAACTCCTTGGTTCAACTCCACAATCTTGACGGAGGCTCCCAAGTGACACCTAACCAATCTAGGAGACACCACTCTCCAAAAGGTAATAGATGGTGTGTTGATGATGAACTCCTTGCTCTTGTGCTTCAAATGATAGTATCTCCAACACTCAACTCTCTCTCACAAATTTGGATTTGATAGAAAGATGATTTGAGTGGAAAGCAACTTGGGGAAGGCTAGAGATCAAGATTATTGTGGTTGGTTTGGAATATCTTGGTATCAACACATGAGTAGGTGGTTCTCTCTCATAAAATGAATGGTGGAAATGTAGGCACGCTCTGATTGCTCTCCTTCATAATGAAGGAAGGGTGGAGGGGTATATATAGCCTCCACACAAAATCTAACCGTTACACACAATTTACCAAACTCAGTGGGACCGAATCAGAAAACACGGTCAGACCGATTCAGTTCATAATGAGACCGTTAGGCATTTCGGTGGGACCGATACGAACAACTCGGTGGGATCGATGTGCTAGGGTTAGGGTAAAACCTCATCTCGGTTTGACCGATACACAAACTCGGTGGGACCGATTTTGGTAATAAGCAAAACAGAGAGTTGGTCGGGCAAACTCGGTGGGACTGATTACTTATCTCGGTGGGACCGACATAATTACAACAGGTAACAGAGAGTTTTCAAGCCCATCTCGGTGAGACCGGGATCCCATCGATGAGACCGAATTGATTAGGGTTTCTGGCAATGGCTATGTCAAGTGAACTCGGTGGGGCCGAGTTTGACTTTTGGTTTGGGACATATGTGGATATGAGAAAGTGGTTGAGGGCTTTGGAGCATATCACTAAACACTTTGAGCAAGCAAGCCATTAAGCAACACCTCATCCCCTTTTAATAGTATTGGCTTTCCTATGGACTCAATGTGATCTTGGATCACTAAAATGAAAATGTAGAGTCTTGAGCTTTTGAGCTTGATCCAATCCTTTGTTCTTAGCATCTTGCAGGGGTTCCACATCCTCTTGTCCACGCCACTCCATATGGTGAACTTATCTGAAATATAGTAGATAAAACATTAGTCCAACAAGAGATATGTTGACATTAATTACCAAAACCACCCAGGGAGCACTTGTGCTTTCAATCTCCCCTTTTTCGTAATTGATGACAACATACATCAAAGCTCTAGATAAAGATATAAAGAATAGCAAGTAAAGCTTTGGAAAGACATGTAACATGCATAGGCTCCCCCTACATGTATGCAATCATGTAAATATAGAGTATAAGAGCATGTGAATGCATAATCATAATACAACAAGCAATGAGTTACATGTATCTTGGCTATATGCATCAGAGAAAATGATGTGAATATGAGAATTGTACCTTCATGTTCATGAGTCCTTCTTGCAAACAATATGTACATCAACAAGGGATCATCATGCACATGAATGTGATGCATATACTTACCTTGTGGTCTTGAGCAAGCTTTCACTACAAAAAAATACACTTCCGTGATGATACATGTTTGTCATAGTAGGCCACATTTTCTATCATGCATGTACATCCATGACAATTTTATGACAGAATCAAGATAGTCATACATGTGCTGTCGTAGAAGTGTTCCATGAAATTACCAAAATTATCATCACGGAAATGTCCACTTGCATGACGATAAATCGCGCATCACAGAAGTGCTTTCGTCAAGGGTGACCGACACGTGGCATCCATCGTAACAGAACACCACTAAGATATTGGGTCCGATTTTGGATCCGATGACCCGTTAACAGCCCCGACCAATGGGGATTTTCCATGTGTAAAATCATCATTGGCTGGAGGAAACACGTGTCGGCTCACCGTTGGGACAGATGTCATCCACTCATTGGACCCAAAGCGCCTGTGATACATCGACACATGGCATGGCCCAACAGACGCCCATTCCTGTGAAAAGGCTGGACCATTTGACTTGGTCAAAAGGTGGCGGGCCGGCCCATGAAAAGCCTGTTAACGGCATGTTCGCATATAACCAATTTAAAACTCGCTAACCCAGGGCCCATATACGGCATATCCGAATTAGGCCCAGTAGCGTCATCTAGGCCGTCCAATATAATTCCAGCCCGTTTTAACTTTCGGCCCATGTATGGCCCATGATGTCTTTTGGCCCATATGAGGCCCTTAGTAACCCTCGGCCCATTAGCGGCCCGTGGTAAAACTGGTCCGTAATGAATAGTGTATCACTTTATACCCATTAAAGGCCCATTATTCCGTTGGGCCGTTTCCAGCCCATGTTATCTTTCGGCCTTCTCAGGGCCCATTTATTCTTGGGCTCATTTCCAGCATTCGGTTACTTACGGCCCGTTACTTTCATTTTCTGCTTGTGGGCCAAATTCAGCCCGTGCTTACAGTCGGCCCGTTTGTGGCCCGTTAATACGTTGGGCCATTTTTGTAGCTTCATCAAATACGGCCAATTAACGACGGCCCATTATGGTCGGCCCATAAACGGACAATTCCAACTCTAGCCCATTTACGACCATAAAGCAGTATGTTATTGGCCCATGTTTGGGTAATCGATCATACGGCCCATAGAAGGCCCATTGATGATATGGCCCGTAGAAGGCCCATTGATGATACGGCTCGTAGAAGGCCCATTGTTTCTACGCCCAGTAGAAGGCCCATTGTTTCTACGGCCCGTAGAAGGCCTAGTGTCACTACAGTAAATATGTAGCCCATGGTTATTGTGGCCTAGTTTTAAAAAATAGGTTATTGCAGCCACTAGCAAACCGCGAAAAAAGAACAACACTGACTACAAGCAAACAAATAAACAAGACAACAAGGAAATAAATAAGCAAGCCACTTACGCTAGGCTATCATGGCTATTACACATATTACACCCACTGGGCATCATAGTTCGCTACCAGTGCAAATATAGGGAAGAAAGCAGCATATCATATACACTGGTTGTCAAAGTTGGCGACCAGTGCAAATAAACGCTGCAGCAAAACAAGTCCAGAACTGAAACCACTTCAGAAGATCTCAAGAAAGAATATCCTGGGTACCCATAATGCTGGCAAGATGCTTAGCAAGCTTATTAACTTTCTCTTGTTTGGCGCTTAAATCCTCCAGCGCTTGCTGTTGCACCATAAAGTATGCATCTGAATTCTGCAGGGACTTCCTCAGTCCTTCAGCTTCATGTCGCAACACATCTGATTGGTGTCTTTCATCTTGAAGCTGAGACTCAAGAAGACGAACTAATTCAGGCAGCAAGTTCGAAGAGCTTGTGCTAGCAGTAGTGGCCAGTAACTCGAACACTACATCAAGACAGGACTTCTGGGTTCTCTCACTGTCGTCAAGGTAGTTTTTATCAGCTTTCTTGGAGACCAACAGGGATGTCTCACTATCTTGAACCTTATCTTCATTACTTCCTTCACCATTGCATAACGGGGTATTGTTCTCAATATTTTGTCCGCATTCTAAAAGAGAAACAAGCAGACACGTCACAGGTTTACCAAGTTGTATATGAAACTCATTTTGGTAAATCAGTTCAGTAGTAAAGTGCATAGGATAACAACATGAAACAAACATATATCTATGTACCATGGTCACTTTATGGCCAAATCATTCTATTTTTTGTTGCCAAATCAAGATAGAGACACAGTTCAAATAATATTTGTTCAAGACAAAGAAGAATAGACAGAATATAAGTGTGGGAAACTATAGAGACACTTGTAATGTGCATGACATGAGAACATAACTATTTATTCAATTGAAACTGAAATCAATATAGAGCAAGTTACAATAACAAACCAGTTAAAAAATTAGATTAAAACATACATGTTGTGCCATTGGAGTTTCAATTCCATCCTTCAAATTTGAAAATAGTTGGTCAGAGTAAATACAGTGATGCAAGAGCAAAGGAGTATGAACCATAGCCACAGAACCTGACCTGAGAACAATTCTTCTTCTCCTTTAAGCGTTGAGTTGGGATTCAGAGTGGTGGTTCTCGTGCTTTGGGCATTGCAGTTCCCTTACTAACTGCTCGTGTTTGGGTGCTCTGTGGTGGAGACGGTACTGTGTCAACTGGAACTGGGTTACTATCTGCTTGGGTTCGGGTTAGAAGGGGTGTAGATGGTTCTCTATCCAACTGGGTAGGGGTACAATCTGCAAGAGTCTGGGTTATGTGTGGTGGGGATGGTTCTTGGTCAAGTACAATCGTGGTTCTATCTGCATCAACTGGTAGCACTATCTTTTCTGAAGACCGTGTTGTTACTCCCTTAGATACTGCCATCACCCTCTCCGATTCAAATGGCTGATAAACAAGAAAAGTAATTGAATGTACAGACATTGTATGATAGACAGGTGCAATGGATAGTGGGGAATAAAAGAGGGCATGAAATAATTCACATTTATGTTTTCTAACCAAACATGATAGCATGACACAATTTCACATATATGATGGCTAACTAAACAGGATAGCATGATACAGTTTCACATTATGATGGCTAACTAAAAAAGATGGAAAGACATAGTTCAAAATATGATGACTATGTAAACAGGATGACATGATATAACTATATAATGTGTTTATTAAATAGGTTGGCATGCCAAATTCACATACATGCCGCCTATGGAAACATGATAGCATGATATAATTCTCGGATAGAATGACATAATTCAAAATATGATGACTGTAAACACTAAACAAGATGAGATGATATAA
Organism: Triticum aestivum; assembly: GCF_018294505.1. Classification (NCBI taxonomy): domain Eukaryota; kingdom Viridiplantae; phylum Streptophyta; class Magnoliopsida; order Poales; family Poaceae; genus Triticum; species Triticum aestivum. The sequence continues at coordinate 246,267,185 of NC_057806.1, read as the reverse complement.
CTATATGATGTCTTTATTAAATGGGTTGTCATGCCATAATTCAGATAGATGTTGTGTATGTAAACATGATGGCATGATATAATTCAAATATATGATTTATATAGTAAGCAAGTAAGCAAATGGCAATCCATATATGATGTAAAAACTAAGCAATGCAAGACAACATGCATGACATGGGTAATATAACCGTGCCAAGTTTGAGCATAGACCTCAGGGGGAAATAGGACTGGTCATCAGTCTCTGAATCCTCCTCTGAGGGGCTCTCTGTATCCAGCAAGATGTCTGCTTCAGCAGGTAGCATCGTTTGCTCTGAATACCTTGTTTTCACTCTAGATACTTCCATCACCGCTTCAAATGGCCGATGCACAAGAAGAGTAGTTGAATATACAAACGTTGTCGACAAATGGAACACGTAATACAAAAAATGATAGCATGATATAATTCACATACATGATGATTGGCTCAACTGCATGGCATTGCATAATTCACATATATAATGCCTTTGCAACAATATAGCATTGCATAATTCACATATATAATGTCTTGCAACAAGATGTCAATGCATAATTCACATATATGGTAATTAGACACTAAACAGGTGGCATTCACACAAAGCATGTCTAAACTAATCAAATGACATCGCAATGCAAGACACCATACGCACGATATGAGTAACATAACCCTGCCAAGTTAATTAGAGCATACACCTCGGGGGGAAATAGGACTGGTCATCTGTCTCTGAATCCTCCTCTGAGGAGCTATCCATAACCAGTGAAATATGTGCTTCGTCGGATAGCAAAGTCTGCTCTGAAGACCTTGTTTTCACTCCAGAATTTTCCATCACCTGTCAAATGGCTGATGCACACGAAGAGTAGTTGAATGTACTAACATTGTTGACAAATGTAATACGTAACGAAAAAAAGATGGCTCGATATAATTCACATATAAGATGACTGGCTAAGCCGAATGGGATTACAAAATTCACATATATGATGCATGGCTAAACAAGATGGCATTGCATAATTCACATAAATGATGAATAAACTAAACAGATGGCATTCACACAAAGCATGTCTAAACTAAGCAGTTGACATATTTGATGTATAAAGTAAGCAATCCAAGGTACCATATGCATGGCATAACCAACATCAGCATGCCAAGTTAGAGCGAAGACCTCATGGGGTAAATAGGAGTGGTCTTCTGCTTCTGAATCCCCCTCAGAACAATTATCTTCCTCTTGATTATGATCCAAAATGGGTGGAGGGGGGGGGCTGCCTTTGCACCCACCATGGAGCGACGTCTGCATGAAATTTTATTGCCACACAAGGCTCGTCTCTTTTGCTCTATATGTGCAGTTCCATTGTGTACAATAACTGACATGCATATGAATAAAACATAGTGAGATTATGTAAGGAGTGCATTCACAAATCCAGAGTGATGGTAGCAAACTGTGGATAGACCCAAAACCAATGATAGCAGGCAGATAATAGCTTTAGTTAAAAAATACAGATCATGGCTCATTTAATGTTTGTTTGCACCCAACATGAAACTCATAGTAGACACCCGAGATTAACCAGATAGTAGACAGATAGTACTGATTGCTGCCCCAATATGTACCCCACAACCATTTAAAAACTCAAGTTTCAGCATAAGTTTGGACCTGACTCGGAGTCTAATAGGTGAACACGATGATAAAGTAGCATGTCATCATATTAAGTGATGCATAACGTAAGTAGACACGGAAGAGTGCGACCTCCCTTGTGGACCCGTGTAGTCCTCAAGGTCATCTGCTCAGTTGATGATGGTAATGCAGTTGTCGTGGCTGCCGGCGGCGGGGAAGAAGATTTGAGGCGGCGAAAGACAGTCGGGAGAGCAGATCCCTATTGTGGTGAACCCTTCCGTCGTTGGAGCAGCTGAGCTGGGGTGGAACACAGCACCGCAGGAGTAGGACAAACCACACAAGGTTTTCTTTGACACATATGTGTAATAGAAGTAATTGTGTAAGGGCTTGTTTGAATTTGAGGATTCTAACAATGCAGGGATAGGAAATAGACATGAATAGGATAGGAATGCACCTGCAAAATAGAGAATTTAAAAACAGAGGATTTCTGTCAATCTGGATGTTTGGTTCACAAGAATTGGAAGATCACAGGATGCAAAGAAGCATGGTGAGATTAAGTCAAACCACAAGAGAATGTACAGTTATAATGCTATTATGCTACTATCTCTTAGTCTTGTGCTTCATGAATAGGAATTTGAAAAGGAGGACAAGTGGAAATTAAAATTCCTATGGTTTTTATTTCAAGGAGACACTAAAGGAACAAATCCTACAGTTTTCCTTTGCTCCATTTCTTTGCACCAAATTCATGAAAAGTAGTAACATACAAAACTTTCCAATTCCTATGTTTTTCATTCACTTTTCCTTTCAAGCACTGGCGATTCCAGTAGGCAGGCTTGAGCAAGGAAAAGCCTACACTAGAAAAATGTTTTTGTGCTACTTCTATTACTTTGGACCCAGGCCACTGCCCTACTAGCTCAACTCCTAGGGCCATCGATAAATGCACAGCTCAAACACGCAGAGATAAATAATGATGGCGTTCAAGAGAGTCCTTCATGGATAGCTAAGTAGCCTAGTACCTCACTGCTTGTCATATAGTAGGATGAAATGATCGTATTCCCCGTTACTTCGTGTGCTCAGTGGACAATATATATAACATGTAGAGTAAAAAAGATATGCAACAAGTGTACAACCTCTTTGGCGAAGCCATGTTGATCTCAGCGTGATTGGGTTGGCCGGTGAGGATGCTCCGGCTGACTTGGCTGTCGGAGGAGGGGAAGAAGATCTTAGGCGTCTGGAGATGGAGCCCGAGGTACTGCTCCGCTGTGATGGAGGGTTTCGTCGTTGGAGCAGCTCCGGTGAGTTGTACGACGCCGAGGCTGAAGCAGGACAAGAGAGACAATGTTAACCCGAGTGGAATTCTAATAGCATCTCCAATAGATGACATAAAATACATAACCACAAAGTGCTAGATGTATACATCAGCCGCTCATCTCTGAACTTAACTGTCGAAACTGAATTTAACTGTCGAAACTGAACTTAAGTGTCGAAACTGAATTTTGCTGTCGAAACTGAATTTTACTGTCGAAACTGAACGCACTAGAGGTGAGGCTACACGTCAGCCGACTAACTTTTTCATCTCTGGTTAGTCGATTTTGCAGCCATTGGATACGAAATCAAGGGCCTGAAGTTCATCTTCAACCTCCACCCCCCTGAGCCGCCAACCACCACCGGCCAAACAGCCGCCCCCCGCCGCCCACGGCCGGCAGTGCGCCACCCCGCCCGCCTCGAAAACACTCCCACCGTCGGTCTGCC
>NC_057806.1:246216949-246263406 GCF_018294505.1 Triticum aestivum | reverse complement strand
AGATAGTGGGGTACCTCTCCGGAGAGCCCCCCTCCCTGCTGCGACTAGTTCTTCCTTAACTCCGGCGAGCCCCCCACCCCCTGAAAATCGACTGACCCAAAAGTCAATTCAGTCGACTGAAGTGTAGCTAAATCAGAGCAGCATCGCAAGCAAGAGCAAGAGCGAGAGCAGCAGCGCGAGCAAGAGCAAGAGCAGACCAGGCAGGGGACCGAGATCAAGAGCAGAGCAGCAGCGCGAGCGAGAGCTAAAGCAGCAGCAGCTCCTACTGATGTGGACGCCGCCGCCGAGTGGGCGACGCCGTGGAGGAAGTGGCAGGCGACGCCGCCGTGGATGGAGCCGCGCCATGTCGGCTCGGGACCGAGCGCCGGCAACACCGTGAGATCGAATCAAGAAGAAAATGCAGCGATTAGTGTACAACCTCTTTGGTGGCGCCGATTAGGCCGCAACTTCATCCGAGGAAAGGGTGATGATGATGCTCTTCCAGTGGTGCAGGTGAAGACGGTGGTGTGGGAATGCAGGTGGCGCGAAAGACAAAGGGCACATCGGGGCAGCTCCTTGGTGGTGGAGGACGGTTGCTGAACCGGCGGGACGACCAAATCAACGACGGATCCTCATCCGATACGGTGGATGAGGGACGTCGAGGTGTTGCTGTGGACGACGCCGTCGGAGAAGAGGCTCCGGCTGGGTGGCGGACGGAGGAGGGTGTGGGGCTTCGCGGGTTTTCCCAGCCTCGGTGTATGAATGGGTGGGCGGATGGGATGGGAGTGGGGAACCATGGCTTAGGGACGCGGTTGTCCGAAATGTGGGGTAAGTTACGAAAGTACCCCCACCGATTTGAGGCGGTTCTTTCGGTTCAGGGGTATCACGAGCATTTCGCATTTCGGGATTTCACAGGAGGTGGGAGTTTTCGCGCGTGTTGTAATTTTGGAATAGCAAGATGCGGGTTGAGATGGAGGGAGTTGTCGGAGCACAACGAGACAAAGATATATCTTAAATATTTCGGGCTAACAAGGCGTGGGTTAAAATTTTCGGACAAGCCTAACATGTACTGTACCAAATCAATTCGCACTACAAATGTCATTCAAAACTTTGAATTCATGTTATGTTCAATTAAAATATGTCGCTATGTGTATAATGCATGCAACCTAGTACTGAAATGAATGTTTTAGTGCATTCCAAATGTATATACTACCGCTTCAATATGAACTAAATTTGAATTTGTTTATCTATTTGAATAAGATCTACAATAATGATTGTTGTGAAGTCAAAGCATTCAACAAGCATGACTTTATCCATGTGTTGATCCTTTGAGATTGCAACTCTACCTAGACCCAATACCTTACTTTTACCAGTGTCAGCAAATGTGATGTGACTCTTGTCGGATGGACGTAAGGTTGAGTCCATAAGAAGGCTTCGTTTGCCAGTCATGTGGTTGGTACACCCACTATCAATAATCCATTCTGAAGACGCTGGTGTCGTACCCTACAGTGCAGTTAGGGGGATAGGCTTCACGAAGAGAATTGTGAAGCAAAAACATTTGACAAACCAGTGGGTTATGAAAGCTTAGATCCAGATTAGGACTAATAGGGAGAGTAGCAAGCGATTCAGGAACGAAGTACATAGTAAGACCATTCGGCCATTTGATCTTGCGCCCTACAAGATGTTTAAGGTCCCCAGCAATAGCGTCAGACGATTTTGGTTTTCTGCTGGAGACCTTTCCCTGCAAAAGAGAGTTAAGCTTTCTTAGCCACCCACATCTTCAAGGGTGGCTTAGAAGCAATAAGTCTAAGTGCAGCGTCTGAGAACTTTGGCTTTGGAGCCCTAGCAAAAAGTCTTGCAGGCGGACAATAGTACTCATAAGAATACGCATAATAGTTCTTGGTCTTATGAACATGGCGGTTTGATGAACCGCGCTCATATTCATAGGCCTGAGTATGGTTTCCCTGCAAAACATTTGCGTTAGTGCGACTCAGGTGAGTCCTCTGTCTGTATGAAGCCTTTGGACCGTATGAAGCCTGTGGTCTGAGGTTTGTCTTCTTCACGTGTGGTGTCATGATGACATTCACAGCAAGATTCTCCAGACACTTTTTCGGAACCCAGTTCTTCTTCATAGGCGGTCCATTCCTGCAGTTAGTACCAATGTACCTGGCAAACACTTCACCATTCTGATTCTTAAACAGTTTATAGTTTGCATCAAAGGATTCATCAATGACAATGGGGTTTGCACAAGTGAAGCCAGATAGATTGGATAGATCTGCTGAAGATTCCTTTGCAGCAACCCATGTGGTTTTGGGGTACTGCTCAGGTTTCCAGTAAGAGCCATCAGCATTCATTTTCCTTACGAACCCAACACCCTCTTTCCTCGGGTTTTGGTTCAAGATCTGCTTTTTGAGGACATCACATAGTGTCTGATGCCCTTTAAGACTTTTGTACATCCCTATTTCAAGCAATGTCTTCAACCTAGCATTCTCATCAGCAATAGTAGTGGAATCCTCTACAGAGGGGTTAGTTCCCACATCAACAGTTGAAGATATTGCAACAGTAGCAGCAATAGAACATTCAACAACAGTAGTAGCATTGTCACGCTCAATGCACTTAAGACATGGTGGTTCAAATCCTTCCTGAGCGGAACTGATCTGTTTGGAGCGAAGTGACTCATTTTCCTTTTGAAGATCTTCATGAGCCGCTCTCAATTTCTCAAGATCTTGCTTCCTTTGAAGATAATCATAGGAAAGCTTTTCATGAGTTGTTGAGAGCGTTTCGTGACGACTTTCAAGTTCCTCATACTTAACATGAAGATTTTTTATGTCTTCAATTAAGGACTCAGAACGAGTCATTTCAGCGCCTAACAGATCATCGCTTTTGTCTAACAGTTTTTGAATATGTTCCATGGCTTTTTGTTGTTCAGTTGCAATTTTAGCAAGTGTTTTGTAGCTGGGTTTTGAACCACAATCAGATTCATCGTCACTAGATGTTTGATAGTGAGTAGTGCGTGTGTTTACCTTGGCACCGCGTGCCATGAAGCAGCAGGTAGGAGCGGAGTGGTCCTTGTCCTTTTCATCGGTGCCGGTGATGAAGTCATTGTCTTCAGTGTTGAAGATGGACTTGGCAACATATGCTGTAGCCAGACTTGCGACGCCAGAATCGGACTCCTCCTCAGACTCCACCTCCGCCTCCTCAGAAGCAGACTCCTCCTCTGAATCCATTTCCTTGCCAACAAACGCACGTGCCTTGCTAGATGAGCTCTTCTTGTGTGATGAAGACTTTGAAGAAGACTTTGCGTATTTCTTCTTCTTCTTGTCGTCAAAGTCATATTCCTTGCTCTTCTTCTTCTTTTTGTTCTCATTGTCCCACTACGGACACTCAGAGATGAAGTGGCTAGGTTTCTTGCACTTGTGACATGTTTTCTTCTTGTAGTCATGAGCAGAAGCTTCATCATTCCTTGAGCTTGATCGGGAAGACTTTCTGAAGGCTTTCTTCTTGGTGAATTTTTGGAACTTCTTCACAAGCATAGCAAGTTCCCTTCCAATGTCTTTAGGATCATCAGAACTGCTGTCAGATTCTTCTTCAGATGAGGAGACAGCTTTTGCCTTCAAGGCATAAGTTCGCCCATAGTTTGGACCGTAGATATCTCTTTTCCCAGAAAGCTGAAACTCATGTGTGTTGAGCCTCTCAAGTATGTCAGACGGATTGAGTGTCTTGAAATCAGGACGTTCTTGAATCATCAGGGCTAGGGTGTCAAACGAACTGTCAAGTGATCTCAGTAGTGTCTTGACGACTTCATGCTTGGTGATCTCAGTAGCGCCAAGGGCTTGAAGCTCATTCGTGATGTTAGTGAGTCGATCAAATGTGAGCTGGACATTCTCATTGTCATTTCTCTTGAAGCGGTTGAAGAGGTTGCGAAGGACTCTGATCTCTCTGGGTTGAGACGCCTTCGTTGACTTTGGAGAGCCAGTCCCAGACTAGCTTAGATGTTTCCAAAGCACTCACGCGGCCATACTGTCCTTTGGTCAGATGACCACAGATGATATTCTTCGCAGTAGAGTCCAGTTGAACAAACTTCTTGACGTCAGAAGCAGTGACACCTTCTCCAGCCTTGGGAACGCCGTTCTTGACGACATACCATAGGTCGACGTCACTGGCTTCAAGATGCATGCGCATCTTATTCTTCCAGTAGGGATATTCAGTTCCATCGAAGACGGGGCATGCAGCGGAGACTTTGATTATCCCTGTAGTCGACATAGCTAAAACTCCAGGTGGTTAAACCGAATCACACAGAACAAGGGAGTACCTCGCTTTGATACCAATTGAAAGTGCGTTATATCGACTAGAGGGGGGTGAATAGGCGATTTTTCTGAAAGTCTTCAAAACGTGGAAGTTATGAAGACAAACGATAGAAATAAACCTATTACCCTGCAGCGGAAGGTAGACTACACTAGGCAAGCCGTAGTCAAGTATTCAATAGAGTGAAAGCACAATGACTAATAGCAGCAATGTAGTAAGGATCAGGTAGGAAGATATTATGAAGCCAAACAGAACACGCAGTCACTCAGTGAAGATAAAAGATAGTGCAATCATACAATGACTTCACAAGGAGTAACAGTACGTAAAGAGAAGGGAAGGATGAAACCAGTGACTCGTTGAAGACAATGATGTGTTGGACCAGTTCCAGTTGATGTGACAACTGTACGTCTGGTTAGGGCGGCTAGGTATTTAAACCTGAGGACACACAGTCCCGGACACCCAGTCCTGAACACGCAGCTCAGGACACCCAGTCCTCACCGTATTCCCCTTGAGCTAAGGTCACATGGACCTCGCCCAATCACTCTGGTAAGTCTTCAAGGTAGACTCCCAAACCTTCACAGACTTCGTTCACCGGCAATCCACAATGTCTCTTGGATGCTCAGAACGCGACGCCTAACCGGCTGGAGGATTCACAGTCCTCAAGTGTAATAAGTCTTCAGATCACACAGACAAGAAGACTTAAGTGATGCCTAATTCTCTTTGGCTCTGGGTGGTTTGGGCTTTATCCTCGCAAGGAATTCTCTATCAAAAGCTTCGAGGTGGGTTGCTCTCAAACGATAAAAGTCGTATACTAACTCTAAGAAGCCAACCATTTTTGGTTGTAGGGGGTGGGCTATTTATAGCCACTAGGCAACCCGACCTGATTTGTCCGAAATGACCCTGGGTCACTAAGGAACTGACACGTGTTCCAACGGTCAGATTTCAAACTCACACGGCAACTTTACTTGGGCTACAAGCAAAGCTGACTTGTCCGACTCTGGACAAGATTCGCTCTCATAGTCTTCACTCGAAGACATAGGTTTTGGTTAAGCATCACTTCAGTCATTATGACTGGTTCTCTTGGACCCCACTTCACAGTACGGTGGTTCCTATGACTCAACAAAGAAGAAGAAAAAGAACTACGAAAGATCTAAGTCTTCGAGCTCCATAGGCTTCATGCGATGTCTTCTCTTGTCATAGTCTTCAATGTGAATATCTTCATATACCACCTTTGACATCAATGTCTTCATACATTTTTAGGGGTCATCTCTGGTAGGAAAACCGAATCAATGAGGGACTTCTACCTGTGTTATCCTGCAATTCTCACAAACACATTAGTCCCTCAACTAGGTTTGTCGTCAATACTCCAAAACCAACTAGGGGTGGCACTAGATGCACTTACAATCTCCCCCTTTTTGGTGATTGATGACAAACTAGTTGAAGTTTTCAACGGGGAATATAATATGTGAAATTGTAAAGGATAAGGAATTGTCTTCATAAGTTGCAAGGGCTCCCCCTGAAGATGTGCATATAAGTAGTTTGCTTTTGGAATGCAAATGCACATGGCAGGTTGTGCTTGTGGAGATCCTCTTCAACTTATGATGACAATCCACTATGCATGTGAAGGTATGTGAAGATAATGACATGCATAATGGAAAATTGACGTCTGCAAAATGAACTAAGTGCGGAATTTATCGTTGCACATGCGGAATTTATCATCGCATCACAAAATGGCAAATAGGTAGCAGGCGACCATCGAGTTTAAGTGTTACAACTCAAAAAACCAAATGTATCAAAATGAGAGTTGTAAACACGAAGCAAAATATGAAGCACCCGCCCATATGGACCCGCTTGAAGACTATTAAACTCATATGCTTCTCCCCCTTTTGTCAGTAAGAACCAAAAAGGTTTGAAGACATAGAGCCTCTACTCGTTCCCCTGAAGAGTAGGTGAAGCAGCAGGGTCATTGGTGGTGTTCGGCGGTGCAGAAGAGCTTGGAGCAGTGTCGAAGCGTGCTGAAGGAGGCGGCGGTGAAGTAGCATCGTCGTCATCCTCGATCACACTGGCATTTACAGTTGCAGCAGAGGAAGAGAACTCAGAGTCTTCAAGAGATGGAGTTCGTCGCAGCACTGCCCTTCGAGGAGGTGTGGAGTCAAACTTGAAGCGCTCAGACAAGCCATCATCTTGAAGATCATCTTCAGAACACATCAGCATCAGCCCTTTCCATGTGCGTCGAGAGGTTTCATGAGCAACAAAGGCATTCTTGGTGGCAAGATTGCGAATGCGATTAACATCCACCAAGAGGCTTTGCATTTGACGCTTCAGCCAGTCATGATGCCTATCCTGTTTCTGATGAAGAGCCACAAGAAGCTCTCGGTCATTGAGAACACGAGTGCACTTCTTGGATCGTGGGGCAGTTGCATTGTTAGTGGCTTCAGTGAGAGCAGGATGCGGTGCATGTGTAGTGCCAGCCAAAGGATACACACGAGTGACTGCTTCAACTCCTTCAATGTTCTGAGAAAAACTTTGATGCTCTGCATTCTGAAGACTTAGAGGTTCTTTGGCAGGCTCAGGATAGATGGCTTCAATAGACATATCCACATCAGGCAGAAAAATCCAATGATTGCAGCAGATGGCTGATATGAGATAGCGGAGTGAAGTTTGATCAGCCGCATTACCCATGGGGCGTAGAACTTCAAGCCAAACAGACCAGAGCCTGATGCAGCAAGTTGGCGAATGAAGAAGTCCTGTGCATTGAAGCATTTTCCATGAAGAATATAGAAGACCAAAGTCTTCATTGCACCTTCCAGCTTGGCATGTGGAGAGTGCCCTTTGATGGGCCAGAGAGTTCGCCTTATGATGTGATAAATAGTCCTTGGCAGGTACTCTAGGTCTTCAACAAAGAACTCTTTGGGATATGTAGCATCTTGGGGTAATGGCTTCATCATACTGAGCATCTGACTCATGTTAGGTTCAGGCTTCTGAAAGATGCTCTCCACAGCTTCACTGTGAAGTTGACAGCCAGATTCGTAGAGATCGCCGGGAGTGGGTAGACCAGTGAGCTCAATGATGTCAAAGGCTTTGGCTTCGTGATGAATGTTTCCTATCATCCACTCCAGGACCCAAGTCTTCGGATCTCTGTTATACCCGCGGATGTGAAGTGTGGCATAGAATTGGGGTAGCAACTCTTCATTCCAATGCTCTTGGTCAGTGACGAACGGCAGCAATCCAACCTCTTTGAAGCAATCCAGAGCTTCTTCCAGACAGGGCAGACCAGCTATTGCTTCAATGTCAAGACGCTTGTGTGGGAAGATGCGACCTTGATTGTATAGAATGCAGGAGTAATAGCTTCGCTGCGGATAGCTCCAGAACCGATCAGATGATATTCTTTCCCTTGAGTAGGGGTTCCTGGAGCTATTCAAGAATGTGTTGTCTGCTCTGAAGCCATTGATATTGAAGGATCCAGGTGCTGATGCAGGACCTGGGAACCTGGGCAATCTTGGGATTGGCTTCTGTACCTGAGGCCTGTACTCAACATGATAGTCGAACTGAGGACCGGCAGCAGGCGCAGGAACAGAAGAAGTGGGATCAGTGGCTTCGCTGACTTCTGGTGCTTTTATTGGTGAGGGCTCCACATTAGTTTCAGCCATGACAACATCAGTGGCTTCATTGGTGTTGGTGGTGGCAGCCTCAAGATTTTCAACCTCCACTTGACGAGCTGGAGGGTCGGTCACAACCACGTTCTCCTCGAGAACCGCTTCTTGGTGGGACAGGGGAGTAGCAGCTTGTGGGACTTCTTCTTCATTGGCTGATGCAGCCGGAATGTCTTTAGCAGCTTCAGCTTCAGACGCAGAGACTGGAGGCCTTGGTCCTTTGTGAAGCCTGCGCAACGCAGGCGACGCCTGTGTAGTTGGAGTTGGCTGGGCCTCAAAGTCTTCTTCCTCTTGTGGGCAATCAGCCCATGAAGCATCCTGAGCAATTGGCGTCAGAGGACGACCAATGCTGATGAGTTCGTTGTGCTTGGGCTGAGGAAGGACTGCACCATCTTCTACATGGTCATGGTGACCAATGTCGTCAGCAGCGATGGGATCAGCTGCTGGAAAGTCTTCAGCTTCATGAGCCTCTGTGAAAGCAGGCTCATGGATTGTCAGTTGGCGTTCAGCGTCAGGACGAACCATGGAAATGGGTTCAACAATCAAAGGCTCTGTGGGAGAAGCCCGTTCTTTCTTGGTCTTACTCTTCTTCTTGGAGGGGGCAGTAGGAGATGCTTCGGGATGTTTCCTCTTCCTGGCTTCAGCCTCATCAGTCCTTGTCTTCTTCAACTCTGAAGCTGTTGACTGGCTTTTTGGCTTCGAGCCAGTCATTCTAGTTGGGATGACAATGGGATCTGCTTCCTGCCTTAGTGCGAGAGGTTTGGTCACAATGGGCTTCTTCTTCTGCTTAGCAGCCATCCTGGGATCAATGCCCGGACGCCCAAGGGCCTTGCGCTTCTCAGCTTCGTTGTAGCCTTGCACACACTTGTCAGCCAGGTTCTTCATACGCTCCCGAGAACCTTGAGCTTCTGCGCGTTTCTTGAGAAAGGCTTCTTTGAGCTCGTGCAGCATAATCTTGAAGTTTTTCACCTCTTGCACGCTAAGCTTGGCCATATGCTTCTTGAACTGAGCCTTTTCATAGTCAATCTTTTGCTTCAGTTCGACGATGCGCTGAGAGAGGGCTAGCTCTGAAGCAATGGCGCCATGGAAGGCGACACTGAGGCCAATGGGTAGTTGCAGATCTTCGAAGCTGATGTTTGGCGTGTCAAACCACTCATCAATGAAGTTGTGGATGATTGTTACATCAAAGAGAGGCAGATCATTGAAGATTTCTGCTTCTTCTTTGCTCTTGATGAGTTGCTCAAGAGCGTCATCTGGAAGATCTTCATCACTTGACAGATCAATGGCATCATTGCGTAGAATGGCAGCAGCTGTTAGCTCTTGGCCGGTGTGTGGCAGAGGCATCTTGACCTTCTAGGGCTTGGAGATGCGTGACAAATCTTCAGACTGCACACTGTCTTTAGGAGGTGCAGTTGCCAGTGGCTTCGCCCGTGAGATTTTTGGTGCAGAGGCTGGCTTTGAAGCTTTTGGCTACTTCAGCTTCTTTGGCTTCGGCGCTGCAGGCGCTTCATCTGATTCAGCGTCATCTGCAGGCTCATTCACGGCTGTCCCTTGAACCACGATGTGAGTGATGAGGCCTTCAAGATTGTAGAAGGGCCCAAGAAGATTGGGTTCAGCTTCGTGAGTTCCATCGGCACGGGGAGCAGAGGGACCATGGTTGAAATCTAAACCCAAAGTCTTCTTATTCTGCTTCGCTGAGTTCTAGGCAAACTGGAAGTTGCGCTTAAACAGATTGTCGCCACGACACCATAGCAGGGACGATGGGTCAGCATCCGCAGGCTGTGGTCCACGGACCATGCAGGGATAGAAGCCTTGTTCAATGGCTTCATCTCTGGTCCTGGGTTGAAGATTTTTGTAGAGGATGTCTCCCCATGGTCGCTTGATGGCATTCTTTTCAGCATATTCCTTGGTCACAAATCTGTACTTGAACCACTGTTCTGCCCAATAGCGTCGAATCCATTGGATTCGCGTCTTGCGCTGATTGTAATCCTCTTCAGGATCTGTCTTCTACAGCTCTGGGAGGTCATCGGGCAGATCTCTTGATGTTTCTCCTCAAGGCTTTCTACCACCCTTCCTTGCTGATTTTTCTGAAGTCATGAACCTTGATCTGAAAGGCTTCAATATGTTCAGAGGATTCAAAGGTTTTCTCTTGCTGGACAAACAGGAACTGGCTTCGGGAGAATTTATGTGATGTTGTAAGAATTCTGCAAATGAATGCAGACTATGAGAACCAAGGGATTCTCCCACGGACATGTACCTGTGACAGCATTAAGGTGCGAGGGAAGGGGAAGAGGTCATATGCATTCTTAGAACATTTTGAAGATAAATCAGTTTAGAAGACATTGACCTCATCGTGCGAAGACATTCACTCATAGATAAGGAGTTGGTTCCAGATTTGTACGAATCCACGGATCAGTACAAGTGAGGAATCTAACTACTTTGTGAAGCATAAGTGAATATACTAGGCATGTTATGAGATGCAGTATGAAAGAGATCCAACTTGTGTGAATAGAAACTACTTGTGGTAGAAAGTGATAAAGCTATAGGATCAAAGAGGCCGTAAAAAGGAGGTTTTATTTACCACACGAAGAACTGCTAGACGGAGTGGAAGAGGAGGCCGAGCAGTGCGATCGTCCGTGCCCTAACTTGGCGACGGAGGACACCTACGGCGACAGCGGAGAAGACGATGTCCGCGGTCGGCGTGAAGACGGCGTCGGAGAGGTTGCGGCAGCGAAGCGCTTCGTTGTCGGCGTCGTCGAGGGCTAGCGGTGGCGCTAGGGTTCGTGCGAGAGTGGAAGAAGAGATAATGACCGCTATGAGGTGTGTATTTATAGGTACAGGGGTGGCACTGCGTTATTACACAGGTGCCCCTGGCGATTCGCATCTGAGGAACACGTGGCCATCATGCAGCATATTGGGGTTTGTTCCACGTCCCACGCACGCCTGGATTGCCGGGTGGTTGTTCCCACTTCTCCGGGTTTCAGGTGGAGGAATGAGCATTGAAAACGGACTTAATGGTTGTCTCTGTATCTTCTGCTGACAAGGACGCAGAGAAGACATTCGACAGTTTCAATAGAATGCATATGATTTGGAGAGATAGAGTTTGAGATAGAAAGCATAGAGAGGTTAGGGTCCAATCACATTCACTTAGTTCAAAAGATTCAACAAGAAGACATGGCTATAAGTGAATGCTGTAGAGGACAGAACACTAGTATATATATATATATATATCTATATAATCAACATAGTGAAGATAATCATGAAGATCTGTTGAGATTGAAGCCAATACCAAATGTGAAGACATAGAAAATGTAACGCCATGAGTGAAACACTTCAAACAGAACATTTGGTGGTGGCGTTACCCACCATATAGGAAGTATTAGACCCAGACACGGCGCACAATTATCGTGGCGCTCCGAAGTCAAATTCCACATTAATGTATTCACACTTAGAATGTATGTCTTCATTGATTGAAGATATACTTTACTTCGTGTGTTGCACATCTAAGTCATCAATATGCATAAGTGTTAGGATGTGTGCCTGATCATAGGACATTTGAGGATTCCAGGATATTTAGCTCACACCATAACTTGCAAAAATCTCTTCTCATCCAAGGGCTTGGTGAAGATATCTGCCAATTGCTCTTCAGTGTTGATGTGTATGATATCAATATCTTCCTTCACAACATGATCTCTGAGAAAGTGATGACGAATTTCAATGTGCTTTGTCTTCGAGTGCTGAACTGGGTTGTTGGCAATCTTGATGGCGCTTTCGTTGTCGCAGTAGAGTGCCACTTGCTTCAGATGAATGCCATAGTCCTTGAGTGTTTCTTCATCCACAGAAGCTGAGTGCAGCAAGATCCAGCAGCAATGTATTCAGATTTAGCAGTGGAGAGAGATACACAGTTCTGCTTCTTTGAAGACCAACATACAAGTGATCGTCCCAGAAAGTGACATGTGCCTGATGTAGACTTGCGATCCACTTTGTCACCAGCATAATCAGCATCTGAGAATCCAACCAGATCAAACTCTGAGCCCTTTGGATACCATAATCCTAGAGTTGGGGTGTGAGCCAAATATCGAAGAATTCGCTTCACAGCTAAGTGATACGACTCCTTTGGTGTCGCTTGGAATCGAGCACACATGCAAACACTAAGCATAATATCTGGCCTAGATGCACATAGATAAAGCAAAGAACCAATCATGGAGCGGTATACCTTTTGATCGAACTCTTTACCATTGTCGTTGGTACCCAGATGATGCTTGGCTGGCATTGGCGTCGTGAAGCCTTTGCAGTCTTGCATACCGAACTTCTTCAGACAATCTTTGAGATACTTCTCTTGAGATATGAAGATGCTGTTGCGTTGCTGTCGTATTTGGAGACCGAGGAAGAACTTTAGCTCTCCCATCATGGACATCTGATATTGCTCTTGCATCATATATCCAAACTCTTCACTGTACTTCTGATTGGTGCAGCCGAAGATAATGTCATCCACATATATTTGGCACACAAACAGTTCACCATCATATGTCTTCGTGAAGAGAGTGGGGTCTAGGGAACTAGGTATGAAGCCTTTGCTCTTCAGGAAGTATTTGAGTGTGTCATACCAGGCCCGAGGGGCTTGTTTGAGGCCATACAGTGCCTTGTTGAGCTTGTATACCATGTCAGGATGTTTTGGATCTTCAAAGCCAGGCGGTTGTGCAACATACACTTCTTCTTCAATCTTGCCATTGAGAAAGGTGCTCTTCACATCCATTTGATATAGAAGTATGTTGTGATGATTGGCATAGGCCAGCAGTATGCGTATGGCTTCAAGTCTAGCCACAGGAGCAAATGTTTCATCGAAGTCAATGCCTTCCACTTGAGTATATCCTTGAGCAACGAGACGAGCTTTGTTTCTGACAAGTTGACCATGCTCATCTTGCTTGTTGCGGTATATCCATTTGGTGCCTATTATATTGTGCTTTCGAGGATCAGGACGCTTAACCAGTTCCCATACATTACTCAGCTCAAACTGTTGAAGCTCTTCTTGCATAGCTTGTATCCATTCAGGTTCCATGAAGGCTTCTTCAACTTTCTTGGGTTCTGTTATTGAGACGAATGCAAAGTGCCCACAGAAATTTGCCAGCTGAGTTGCCCTTGATCGAGTGAGCAGACCGGGTGCATTGATGCTGTCAATTATTCTCTCAATCTGCACTTCATTAGCAACACGAGGATGTACAGGGCGAAGGTTTTGCTCTTGCTGATCATTGTCATTGTTAGTGGGATTGTCTTCTGGCTGAGCATTGTCTTCAGGTTGATCAAGTGCGGAGATGATAAGTTCCTCTTCAGGTTGAGCTTCAGAGGGTATGATTTCTCTGGTTCCCATAAGCTTGATTGATTCGCTGGATGGAACTTCATCTAGCATATTTGGGAGGTGCTCTCTTTGTGAACCGTTAGTCTCATCAAACCGCACATCCATTGTTTCAACCACTTTATAATGAAAGAGATTGAAGACTCTGTAGGAGTGCGAATCATTTCCATATCCAAGCATAAAACCCTCATGTGCTTTTGGTGCAAATTTTGAAGTGTGATGTGGATCCTTGATCCAGCACCTGGCACCAAATACTCTGAAGTAACTGACATTTGGCGTCTTGCCAGTAAGGATCTCATAAGATGTCTTGTTCAGAAGCTTGTGAAGATAAACACGATTGATTGTATGGCATGCAGTATCAATGGCTTTAGGCTAGAATTTTCTTGGAGTCTTGTATTCATCAAGCATCGTTCGGGCCATCTCAATGAGTGTTCTATTCTTGTGTTCGACGATGCCATTCTGCTGTGGGGTGTATGGGGGTGAGAATTCATGTGTGATGCCCAAGGTATCACGATATGTATCAAGGCCAGTGTTCTTGAATTCAGTGCCATTGTCACTTCTGATGTGCTTTATCTTGGCGCTATAATTGTTCATTGCTCAATTGGCGAAGCGTCTGAAGACATCCTGCACTTCAGTCTTGTAGAGGATTATGTGCACCCAAGTATATCCAGAATAATCATCAACAATAGCAGAGCCATAGAGGCAAGCAGTAGTAATAAGAGTTGAGTAATGAGTGGGACCGAAAAGATCCATGTGGAGCCGTTCGAAGGGTCGAGTGGTTGTCATGATTGTCTTCGAGGGATGTTTGGCCCTCGTCATCTTCCCTGCTTCACAGGCACCGCATAAGTGATATTTCTTGAACTTGACGCCCTCGATGCCTATGACATGCTTCTTCTTTGCAAGGGTGTGGAGGTTCCTCATGCCAGCATGCCCTAGCCTCCGATGCCAGAGCCAGCATTCTGAAGCCTTTGCTAGAAGACATACGACAAGCTGTGGTCCTGCCGAAAAATCTACCACGTACAAATCATCTTTCCTATACCCTTCAAACACTAGAGACTTGTCAGATTCCATTAGTACAAGGCAACGATATTTTCCAAATATTACGATCATGTTCAAATCGCAAAGCATTGAGACAGACATTAAGTTGAAGCCGAGGGATTCAACAAGCATGACTATCCATGTGTTGATCCTTTGAGATTGCAACTCTACCTAGACCCAATACCTTACTTTTACCAGTGTCAGCAAATGTGATGTGACTCTTGTCGGATGGACGTAAGGTTGAGTCCATAAGAAGGCTTCGTTTGCCAGTCATGTGGTTGGTACACCCACTATCAATAATCCATTCTGAAGACGCTGGTGTCGTACCCTACAATGCAGTTAGGGGGATAGGCTTCATGAAGAGAATTGTGAAGCAAAAACATTTGACGAACCAGTGGGTTATGAAAGCTTAGATCCAGATTAGAACTGATAGGGAGAGTAGCAAGCGATTCAGGAACGAAGTACATAGTAAGACCATTCAGGCATTTTATCTTGCGCCCTACAAGATGTTTAAGGTCCCCAGCAATAGCGTCAGACGATTTTGGTTTTCTGCTGGAGACCTTTCCCTGCAAAAGAGAGTTAAGCTTTCTTAGCCACCCACATCTTCAAGGGTGGCTTAGAAGCAATAAGTCTAAGTGCAGCATCTGAGAACATTGGCTTTGGAGCCCTAGCAAAAAGTCTTGCAGGCGGATAATAGTACTCATAAGAATACGCATAATAGTTCTTAGTCTTATGAACATGGCGGTTTGATGAACCGCGCTCATATTCATAGGCCTGAGTATGGTTTCCCTGCAAAACATTTGCGTTAGTGTGACTCAGGTGAGTCCTCTGTCTATATGAAGCCTTTGGACCGTATGAAGCCTGTGGTCTGAGGTTTGTGTTCTTCACGTGTGGTGTCATGATGACATTCACAGGAACATTCTCCAGACACTTTTTTGGAACCCAGTTCTTCCTCATAGGCGGTCCATTCCTGCAGTTAGTACCAATGTACCTGGCAAACACTTCACCATTCTGATTCTTAAACAGTTTATAGTTTGCATCAAAGGATTCATCAATGACAATGGGGTTTGCACAAGTGAAGCCAGATAGATTGGATAGATCTACTGAAGATTCCTTTGTAGCAACCCATGTGGTTTTGGGGTACTGCTCAGGTTTCCAGTAAGAGTCATCAGCATTCATTTTCCTTACGAACCCAACACCCTCTTTCCTCGGGTTTTGGTTCAAGATCTGCTTTTTGAGGACATCACATAGTGTCTGATGCCCTTTAAGACTTTTGTACATCCCTGTTTCAAGCAATGTCTTCAACCTAGCATTCTCATCAGCAATAGCAGTGGAATCCTCAGCAGAGGGGTTAGTTACCACATCAACAATTGAAGATATTGCAACAGTAGCAGCAGTAGAACATTCAACAACAATAGTAGCATTGTCACGCTCAATGCACTTAAGACATGGTGGTTCAAATCCTTCCTGAGCGGAACTGGTCTGTTTGGAGCGAAGTGACTCATTTTCCTTTTGAAGATCTTCATGAGCCGCTCTCAATTTCTCAAGAACTTGCTTCCTTTGAAGATAATCATAGGAAAGCTTTTCATGAGTTGTTGAGAGCGTTTCATGACGACTTTCAAGTTCCTCATACTTAACGTGAAGATTTTTTATGTCATCAATTAAGGACTCAAAACGAGTCATTTCAGCGCCTAACAGATCATCGCTTTTGTCTAACAGTTTTTGAATATGTTCCATGGCTTTTTGTTGTTCAGTTGCAATTTTAGCAAGTGTTTTGTAGCTGGGTTTTGAACCACAATCAGAGTCATCGTCACTAGATGTTTGATAGTGAGTAGTGCGTGTGTTTACCTTGGCACCGCGTGCCATGAAGCAGTAGGTAGGAGCGGAGTGGTCCTTGTCATTTGCATCGGTGCCGATGATGAAGTCATTGTCTTCAGTGTTGAAGATGGACTTGGCAACGTATGCTGTAGCCAGACTTGCGACGCCAGAATCGGACTCCTCCTCAGGCTCCACCTCCGCGTCGTCAGAAGCAGACTCCTCCTCTGAATCCATATCCTTGCCAACAAACGCACGTGCCTTGCTAGATGAGCTCTTCTTGTGTGATGAAGACTTTGAAGAAGACTTTGCGTATTTCTTCTTCTTCTTGTCGTCAGAGTCATATTCCTTGCTCTTCTTCTTCTTTTTGTTCTCATTGTCCCACTACGGACACTCAGAGATGAAGTGGACAGGTTTCTTGCACTTGTGACATGTTTTCTTCTTGTAGTCATGAGCAGAAGCTTCATCATTCCTTGAGCTTGATCGGGAAGACTTTCTGAAGCCTTTCTTCTTGGTGAAATTTTGGAACTTCTTCACAAGCATAGCAAGTTCCCTTCCAATGTTAAGGATCATCAGAACTGCTGTCAGATTCCTCTTCAGATGAGGAGACAGCTTTTGCCTTCAAGGCATGAGTTCGCCCATAGTTTGGACCGTAGATATCTCTTTTCTCAGAAAGCTGAAACTCATGTGTGTTGAGCCTCTCAAGTATGTCAGACGGATCGAGTGTCTTGAAATCAGGACGTTCTTGAATCATCAGGGCTAGGGTGTCAAACGAACTGTCAAGTGATCTCAGTAGTGTCTTGACGACTTCATGCTTGGTGATCTCAGTAGCGCCAAGGGCTTGAAGCTCATTCGTGATGTCAGTGAGTCGATCAAATGTGAGCTGGACATTCTCATTGTCATTTCTCTTGAAGCGGTTGAAGAGGTTGCGAAGGACACTGATTCTCTGATCTCTCTGGGTTGAGACGCCTTCGTTGACTTTGGAGAGCCAGTCCCAGACTAGCTTAGATGTTTCCAAAGCACTCACGCGGCCATACTGTCCTTTGGTCAGATGACCACAGATGATATTCTTCGCAGTAGAATCCCGTTGAACAAACTTCTTGACGTCAACAGGAGTGACACCTTCTCCAGCCTTGGGAACGCCGTTCTTGACGACATACCATAGGTCGACGTCAATGGCTTCAAGATGCATGCGCATATTATTCTTCCAGTAGGGATATTCAGTTCCATCAAAGACGGGGCATGCAGCGGAGACTTTGATTATCCCTGCAGTCGACATAGCTAAAACTCTAGGTGGTTAAATCGAATCACACAGAACAAGGGAGTACCTCGCTCTGATACCAATTGAAAGTGCGTTATATCGACTAGAGGGGGTGAATAGGCGATTTTTATGGAAGTCTTCAAAACGTGGAAGTTATGAAGACAAACGATAGAAATAAACCTATTACCCTGCAGCGGAAGGTAGACTACACTAGGCAAGCCATAGTCAAGTATTCAATAGAGTGAAAGCACAATGACTAATAGCAGCAATGTAGTAAGGATCAGGTAGGAAGATATTATGAAGCCAAACAGAACACGCAGTCACTCAGTGAAAATAAACGATAGTGCAATCATACAATGACTTCACAAGGAGTAACAGTACGTAAAGAGAAGGGAAGGATGAAACCAGTGACTCGTTGAAGACAATGATGTGTTGGACGAGTTCCAGTTGCTGTGACAACTATACGTCTGGTTAGGGCGGCTAGGTATTTAAACCTGAGGACACATAGTCCCGGACACCCAGTCCTGAACACGCAGCTCAGGACACCTAGTCCTCACCGTATTCCCCTTGAGCTAAGGTCACACAGACCTCGCCCAATCACTCTGGTAAGTCTTCAAGGTAGACTCCCAAACCTTCACAGACTTCGTTCACCGGCAATCCACAATGTCTTTTGGATGCTCAGAACGCGACGCCTAACCGGCTGGAGGATTCATAGTCCTCAAGTATAATAAGTCTTCAGATCACACAGACAAGAAGACTTAAGTGATGCCTAATTCTCTTTGGCTCTGGGTGGTTTGGGCTTTATCCTCGCAAGGAATTCTCTCTCAAAAGCTTCAAGGTGGGTTGCTCTCAAACGACAAAAGTCGTATACTAACTCTGAGAAGCCAACCATTTTTGGTTGTAGGGGGTGGGCTATTTATAGCCACTAGGCAACCCGACCTGATTTGTCCGAAATGACCCTGGGTCACTAAGGAACTGACATGTGTTCCAACGGTCAGATTTCAAACTCACACGGCAACTTTACTTGGGCTACAAGCAAAGCTGACTTGTCCGACTCTGGACAAGATTCGATCTCATAGTCTTCACTCGAAGACATAGGTTTTGGTTAAGCATCACTTCATTCATTCTGACTGGTTCTCTTGGACCCCACTTAACAGTACGGTGGTTCCTATGACTCAACAAAGAAGAAGAAAAAGAACTACGAAAGATCTAAGTCTTTGAGCTCCATAGGCTTCATGCGATGTCTTCTCTTGTCATAGTCTTCAATGTGAATATCTTCATATACCACCTTTGACATCAATGTCTTCATACATTTTTAGGGGTTATATCTGGTAGGAAAACTGAATCAATGAGGGACTTCTACCTGTGTTATCCTGCAATTCTCACAAACACATTAGTCCCTCAACTAGGTTTGTCATCAATACTCCAAAACCAACTAGGGGTGGCACTAGATGCACTTACACACCCACCCACTTGATCCTCTCTTCGACTCTATCGATATCTATGACCCCTCCCTCTCTTCTCGTGGATTGCCCGACCCTCTATATATGATATGGATAGGCCTCCATTTCACACACATTGCATGCAAAAATTTGTTTGAGATGTCCTCGACACATATTCCCACAAATACATGCACGAACGCACAAGCCATTTGTCTAGGTTTGTGTCTCTCACACACACCCACGTAGGTGGGGGACGTGCATGAAGAGGTGCACGCACGTCGCACATACTCCCGTCTCTTTCCCAACCACACCCGCGCGGGTACACGGTGGAGCTCATTTCTGTATGAAAAGGCAGCCCATGTGGTAACTTGACACATGTACTGGTTGTCCACTAGATGGAGGGAGGGTCGTCTACCACGGGTGAACAAACAAATTGCGACTTGACGCTTTATGTTAAAAAATAGGCAAACCATGTGGGGCCTACCTTAGAGGTAAGGCTCTATACACTGGAGTACTTTTGATGTGTCCCATCAACTCGCAGAACGAGGAGAAGCTTGCTTCGTACGCCCGCTCCCTCGCCCACGCGCGCGGTGGCTCACAGGACGAGGAGAAAATTTTACTAGTACTCCCTCCATTTACTCCTCGTCCCTACCTTGGTTAGAGAGATTATCATATTGTTTGGAATATATGTCCTTTAGTAGATTTCAATATGAACTACCAGTACATACTCCAAACACTGATGTATATAGATGTATTTTAGAGTGTAGATTCACTCATTTTGCTCCGTATGTAGTCCATATTGAAACAGACGTAATAGTACGCACTCGCCCTCGCCACTCGACCCTCGCCACGTGGTGGACGTGTAGCAATTCATTAGGTCTCATACAGCGAGAACAATATATACTGCAGTACCATTATTGCTCGACTTCCCAAAGAGGCGAAGAGCCAATCGCAAGGTTAATAGTTTGGAGATGCCAAGCGCAAGGTTTATAGGAGAACGAGTAGTAGGTACCGTGTCATTTATAAATAAAGTTTTTTTCTTCAGTGGCACGTATGCAATATAAATAGGTTCATATGGAGAGAAAAGGAAACCGCTCCAGTATATACATAGGCAAGACGAGCCTACACGGTTGCTTGCTGGGGTTGCTCTCGTCAGTTTTCACACTCTCTCGCACAAAACCACTGTGGCCACATCTCTAACATCCCGGCGGATCACGTCCGCTGGGGGAAGGGGTGGATGCTTAGTGTAGATGCGGTCGCCGTCGCTGACGGCGAAAACCCACTATCGGCACGTCCTGATCAGGGGTCCCCGCCATTCTCTCTCACAAAGCCGGTGAGGTTGCCTTCGTCCATTGCTCACTGCCATGACGTGGGTAGTTGCCTCCTCCCGCCGCCCTCCTCTAGGTTGAGCTACATCCCGACATCCCTCAGGTAGAACGCCCTTTACAACCGGCTTGCACCACTGCTCCAGCTGCCCACATCACTCCATGTGGATATTTCTCTACTTCTTTGACCCGCACATACCTCTACTGGCTTCTACATACTATATTTGTGATGATTTTATGTCTCATCAACTAGTCCCAGTAATCTTGAATCGCACATACCGCATTGTACTTTCTCGTTGATAAATTACAGTACGTACTATACAAGTACTTCC
Source organism: Triticum aestivum (assembly GCF_018294505.1). Classification (NCBI taxonomy): domain Eukaryota; kingdom Viridiplantae; phylum Streptophyta; class Magnoliopsida; order Poales; family Poaceae; genus Triticum; species Triticum aestivum. The sequence continues at coordinate 246,242,903 of NC_057806.1, read as the reverse complement.
TCCGTTCCTAAATATAAGTCTTTGTAGAGATTTCACCATGAACCACATACGGATGTATATAGATGCATTTTAAGTGTGGATTCATTCATTTTGTTCCGTGTGTAGTCCACCTAGTGGAATCTCTACAAAGACTTATATTTAGGAATGGAGGGAGTACTATGTAAAGAGTTAGGTATCGCACTGTGTCCAGAAAATATGGTGATAGTGTGAGGTGGGCCATGTAATCACCGAGCCTGCATGTTTTCACTACTCTTGCACTCCACCGCCGTAAGAATGGAGAAAATTGTAATCTAGTAGTACCTCCTTTCGCCAAAAGCGTGGGACATCCAGCAGTCCTACCACCTTAGTAATAATGACCAATGAGCCATCAAATCACATAGACCCAGCAGTAAGTTGGGACGGACGAAGAAACCATCACTCTTGAATCCGCTTCTCCCTTCAACGCAGGCGCCAGTGAGAGGTCGCGCCCGCTCTGCCTGGGCATGAATGCGGCACTAACTGTTTCGGGCAGGAAGCGCGCGCGGGCGATGGAGGGGCTTTGGGTGGGCCAGGCTGGTCAGGAGCGGGCGTGGCAGCTGTCCGCCTGTCCCTACCGGACGCCCGGAAACGAGAGGATGCACCGACTCTGGCGGCTAAAATCGTAAACTACACACCATCTCTCTATAGGAGTAGGTCGATCTGTCGCTCTCTCTAACACACACATGATGTTAAACACACACACACACACACACACACGCACACACAGGTTCATAGAATAGGAAAATCGTGCGAGTGCGAAGCCACAGGAAGTGAGATACAAATGGAGTACACACAAGAAGAGAAGAGGTGGCGAATATTCCATCAAACCTGGACTGAGGAGTAGTACTCCCTCTGTCTAGGTGTTAAGTCATCCTGCGGAAATCAGATATTCCCAAAATGTTTAGGCGTCGTCCATTAACTTCGCATCTCAATCCCCTCCTGGCCTCGTTGCTAGCGAGCGTTTGGATCCTTAGCAAGAACAACTTATAGCATAGCCCGGCAAGGCTAGGCGTTTGTGACTGTTAAAATATTTTAGCTTTTGTGAGCCAGCTAGCTTGGGTGGGTTAGAAAAACCTTGCTAGCTCAGGAGAGCCAGATCTACTCGCTTTTGACGGCAAACTTCGCGTAGTACTAGTAACATAGACTAGTAACATATGCATGTTGTACTAGTCCAAGTTACTCACCACTATGACCAGCCTAAGCAATGTAACAAAACACTCCCTACTCTGCCTTGTTATCTCCCCCGGAAACCCAATGCATGGAGACCAACTACACGTTGATCAGTCAAGAAATCAAAGTCGGTTTGCATGCGAGTTAATACGTGGCCCTGCATGGTAGCTAAAACTGCATCTCTTAGTTGTTTGGATTAATTGTTACATTTAGAGACAGAAATCAGGGCTTTGATTGGAGGAATGACCGGTCAAGTTTCTCCTTCTCCTCCAATCTGTTTATACCTTGGTCCCGCTGCACCTTCTAACGTGACTTATTACACCTAGACGGAGGGAGTCGTACAAGATACAGTGGCACACTGACTTAGGTCGAATACAAGTGCCCAAAATTGTGTGCATGTTATACTAATAAGGATTCACTTAAAATAGTACATGAGCGAACATAGGCATCAATTGGACAGTGTTCCCGAGCAGTAGCGAGATGTGTGAGGTAAGATACACCGCTGGCGCTTTTAATTTTTCTTATTAATTTGTTTGTTTCACCCTCTGACTGGTGGGACCCAACATACTACGTGGAGAGAGGTAACGTACTGCTGGTCAAATGGATGGATACGGAGCTATACGATCTCGTAGTGACCGTATAATCACCTCATCACGTATAAGCTGCAGCCTCGGCGCTTGTTTTCTAGGGTTTGCACTCTTCACTCTCTCTCCAGTATATATATACACGCTAGAGCCTCGGCGCTTGTAGTTGCTCTCTTCACACTCTCTCATCCTCTCCAGGTCTAAACAAGACTTCGTTGGCCTCTCTCTCTCCCCTCACTGCTGGTCTGCTTATAGTTACTCTCTTCACACTCTCTCACCCTCTCCAGATCTAAACAAGACTTCGTTGGCTTCTCTCTCTCTCCACTCACCGCTGGTCAAAGAGCCGGCAGGATCCTTCCACCGGGAAAGGAAGGAGGCTTAACGCTGTCGCTGTCGGCGAGGGAGGAGGGAATCCACTACCGGCACAGCTGTTCACTTTCACCCAGCGGCGGCGCAGGAGGGCCTCCAACCCCTTCTTCTTCACCGCCGTACATAGTGTGGGTCGAATGGCCTCTGATCGCCCACCGAACCACACCCCAAGAACCTTAAGCTATAATTTACTTATTCCACATGCATTGCTCTAGCTGCATGTGGGCTTTTTCCGCTTTTGCACTCGAATCTAGGTGTTGGATCAAATAGGAAAGTAGTGGGGAAAGTTGTATACCATGAATCTAGGACACGGTTCAAAGAGGAAAGGAATGGGGGAAAGTAGTGGGAAAAGTTGTATAGCATGAATCTAGGACGTGGTTCAAAAAGGAAAGGGAGGGGGAAAGTTGTGGGGAAAGTTGTATCGCATGAATCTAAGACGTGGTTCAAAGAGGACAGGAATGGGGGAAAGTAGTGGGGAAAGTTGTATAGCATAAATCTAGGACGTGGTTCACAGAGGAAAGGAAGTGGGGAAAGTACTAGTACAGACTGGCTATCCAGAACCTACGTTGGTCGAAAAGGGAAAACAATGACAAACGCAGTACGCACATCTGTAACAAACTGATCTTTTGTTTTGGGGGACAAGGCTGTAGAGTTTGAGTAGGACTAGATTTGTTGCGCTCACATAGGGAAAGGTGTCTAAAGATAACAAAACTGGGACCAACACAAATATGCTCCTTGGTTGTTTGTTCTTTGTTGCAACAGACTGTGCATCACCCCAGTACATCGGTAGATGCACATGGTGATGGTGCGTCCACTGTCCCATGCAACTCTTTAGCTGTTATTAATCTAAGGCCATGTTTGGTTAAAAACTCCCTAGTCCCTACCTGCTTGGTTCCAGGGACTAAACATGGACAAGAGGTTATTAAATGACATGCTAAAAGACCATGTTACACCTAGTAATGAACTAATAGATACAAGGTGCGATGCGTGGCAGGGGCAAATGTTGGAAAAAGTCCCAAAAAGACTCCCTTGGGGTCTTCTTTCTTTAGTCCCAAATGCCCACTTTTAGTCCCTAAAAGTCCCTCCTATTTGGTTTAGATGGGACTAACATGGAGTTTTTTTAGTCCCTCCACCCAAATGTCCCTGTAAACAAGCACCCTCTAATAATGCCGCTGGAAAATTGATGCAATGCCACAGTTAAAAGAAAATTACATGTTTAACGAATTTTATTGTTAATATAATCTCTCTGTTAATATTAATCAATGCCACCATTTGAGAAATGCTATTGTCTTGCTTTCTTTCCCATTTAGGTAAGGTAGATGCTTCTTTTTGTTGGCTTTTGTGTCATCCACCGTTATTGACCACTAGTTGTTTCCTTTGCACCTCTGTGTAAATAGGGTTATCTACTTCACCTCGTTGCCATTGTGACCTTTTGTTGCACTGCACAAAACACTATTGTTTTAGGAGTGTTTTGTGCAGTTCAACCAAAATGTCACACCGACAATGTTGGTTTATTGCTTGATCTTAGTGGAACTGCACAAGAGGAGATCTTACTTCCTATCCGTGTTGGCAAATTTGGTTCAGATCTTCTTCTTGTGAGTCGTTTGAATTCCGCGTCATCAGAGGTCAGTACTAGCCTTCTTTCACATGATTGTGTAGTGTGCTTTCATATGTTGTGCTACTTGTACGGTAATGTTGCTTGATTTTAGTGAACTGCACAAATGGAGACAAGACTTCCAATCCGTATGTGCACCGCAATATCCCATTGAGGTAAGATAAGGATATTTCACAACTGTTGGCCTGTATTTTGCCACTTTCATCAAAAAATTAATTTCATTGTTTAGTGCTATACTTGTGCAACCTAATTGACATGCCAAATCTTACATTGAAGGTGAAGCTTGTCTGTTATTGAACCAAGTGATGAAGGGGAAGAACAAGTGGAAGAAAAACAAAAATCAACTCCTGGTGCTGTAATGAAGCACTGGAACTGTGATGACACAAGTAATGATATAGTTTTGCATCTTAATTTATTGTTATGGCTGGAACGATCAATTGTTTTTCCACTGATTTGATGCCACTCTTAATGTAATACGTAATTATCTCTACTTGTGCAAACAGGGATCTTCTTTGAACATACCATATATTTTAGTGGAACTGCACAAGAAGATGTTGGAAACATTAATCTAATCGAGGAGTATATAGTAAGCATGGCCACCACAGTAGATAGCAACGGATGGTTCCGGAGAAGTGCTTCATCTGTATGCTCTACACAATAAGCCTCCCGACAAAGGTTGGTACTCGCCCACTGATTTCATCCATATGATTGAGCTTTGTCATCTCTATTGGTGTTGTGCTACTGTTTAGATACTGTCATCAAAAAGTGGTATTGTCCTTGAGAAGTGCTTCATTTGTGCTGTTTTAAATATTTCCTTTCCTTTTTTCGAGCAAACAGGGATGCTAGCATTTAGTTATTCTCTTGTCTTTGCACAACAGGATCATCCTCCTCTGAAGAAGAATATGGAGTACGTGAAGTGACTAGTTCCAATTATGCCAGGATGAAGAAGCCCTGTCTATCTTCTCATCAGAAGGAGCAGTTGAAGGATGGTTACATTACCCCCCACAAGACCAAACTAACTTCTGCTCAGAAGGACTGACAAATCTCCATTTTCTTGCTGTGATGCGCGAGTACAATGTTGCTCTAGGATTCTTTCCGGTGAGTTCCATTTTTCAAAAAGCGTGCTCTACATGGACCATGTTGGTGCCTGTTTAAACTGTCAATTCATAGTACAGTTTGCTTTATACTAATCACTTTTTTTGTATTTGTGCAAACAGGGTGCTCAGCTTGATTTCAATGGGAACTGCACAAAATGTTCATGAATTCATCGAATCATTCATTTCCACCACAAGAAAGGAGGTGCCGATAAGTTCAAGGTGTTGCAACATATAAGGGCGAAATCATACAAGCTACGCACGAATTTGCTTGATTTTGGTGGAACTGCACAAAAAGAACAGCTGTTTTATTTAGCACGAGGTGCCATGTCAATGTCCGAACTGATGGCAAACCCTGCCCATTCCACAATCATAGGCATTTGATATTTTGGAATGGGAAAACCTTGTCAAATTTTGCCCATTGATTTTAGCAAGAAGACAAGCGTTTGATATTTTTGAATGGGACGCCCTCTGCTGTCAGCAGCGTCGATCCATTTTTTCTTTATTCTTTAGTTGTGAAGTAAATATTGGCTCTAACATGTGAATCACTGAGATGCATAATCATCGATTGTTTTGAATGTTCTCTATGAATTGCCAGACCTGTGTGTTTGATTGCAATGTACAGGAACGCCAAAAAGCTGCTCAAACTCTTTGTACTCCTTATGTTCCTTTTTACTTCGCACATTGTGAAAGTGCATACTTTTTTCTATAAGATTGGTCAAAGTAGAGATACTTTGACTGCAGACAAAACTTGTATGCAGACTAGAAAGGACCGGAGGGAGTACATGTGAAACTGCTGCAAACGAGGTGATCACCCTAGGAATAATGCTAGTACGTATTGTTTTGCATGTTCATCCAATGCCAGTGATACAAGAATTCGAACTAATCGAAATAAATTCATTCATACATGGTCGGATTTCATATAAACATGCCAGATTTCATTACATTTCATACATTCATCAACTAAAAAGGGGTGCGCTGGAGGTATAATTAATTAACCGAAGCTACCACCTGTGTCCTGCTAAGCCGAACAGAAGCTTCAGTGACTTAACTACAGGTGCAGTTGCATAACTGACATGTGGCCCAGATGCCTGTTGGGCCCACGTGTCAGTCAGCCAACTGCACCAACAGTTAAGTAGAAGCAGCGTCCTTCTCCAACATAGCTCTCCGACTCCATGTCGCCGCCAAGAAGCTAACCGGCCGTTAGTGGTCAACCCGCCTAGCTTGGCTTCAACCGAGGGTAGCAGCGGTGGCCTTACTTGGACCCGAGCGGAGGCGACCTACCGTGTTCTACTCTTCCTCGTTTTCTGTGTGGCGCGGCCTCGCTGGCAGCGGGGCGGGGCATGGGCGGGGCCTTGGCGGAGCCGGCTATGACCTCTGTCTCGTTGCCGGCAGCCGGCGCCTCGGCGGAGCGGGGGAAATCCTCCCCCTCGTTGCCGGCGGGGTGGGGCCTCGGCGGAGCCAGCGGAGTCCTCTGCCTCGTTGTTGGCGCCTTGGTTGTTGGTGTCAAAACCGGCGGATCTCGGGTAAGGGGTCCCAAACTGTGCGTCTAAGGCAGATGGTAACAGGAGGCGGGGGACACAATGTTTACCCAGGTTCGGGCCCTCTCGATGGAGATAATACCCTACTTCCTGCTTGATTGATCTTGATGACATGTTACAAGAGTTGATCTACCACGAGATCGTAGAGGCTAAACCCTAGAAGCTAGCCTATGATTATGTTTTTTGTTGTCCTACGGACTAAACCCTCCGGTTTATATAGACACCGGAGGGGTCTAGGGTTACACAGAGTCGGTTACAAGGGAGGAGATCTACATATCCAAATTGCCAAGCTTGCCTTCCACGCAAAGGAGAGTCCCACCCGGACATGGGACGAAGTCTTCAATCTTGTATCTTCATAGTCCAACAGTCCAGCCAAAGTATATAGTCTGGCTGTCCGAGGACCCCCTAATCCAGGACTCCATCAGTAGCCCCTGAACCAGGCTTCAATGACGATGAGTCCGGCGCGTAGATTGTCTTTGACATTGCAAGGCGGGTTCCTTCTCCGAATACTCCATAGAAGATTTTGAACACAAGGATTGTGTCTGGCTCTGTAAAACAAATTTCACATACCACCGTAGAGTGTATAATATTCCACAAATCTAATCTGTTGACAACTTTTCATAACGTGACATCTTGCCGTGGTCCGGTCATTACAAACCATTTTCCCAGCCTGCCACTGCACGTGTTGCGAGGCGGTTTTATTGGCACGTCTTGTCGAAGCAGAGATCGTGTTCCCCTTATCACGGGATTCTCATTAATACGGGTGTGGGTAACCCAATCGTTCTTGTTAGTATGACTCCTCGATTTTAGGCAAGTTCCAAACAGCCACGCGGAGGACGCTTGATATTCACCCTCTTTATAAAGGGGCCAAGGCCTGTCCTTTTCTTCTCACACTCGATCCTTCCCCTCCCCCACCTCGAGTTCCAACACCCAAGGCTCAGGCTAAGTGCTTCGAACCTTCAACCATGTCCGGATCCAACCTTCAAGGTCGGTGGATGGCCTCCTCTATCACAGAGGAGGACATCAAGAAGCTAAGGGAAGCCAGGTATCTGACCGCCGAAATCTCGCACAGGCTACCTGCTCAAGGGCAGGTCATCCCCACTCCCGAACCCAACGAGAGTGTCGTATTTGTTTCCCACTTCCTCCGAGGGATAGGCTTTAGTCTTGATCCCTTTGTTAGAGGTCTTATGTTCTATTACGGGCTCGATTTCCATGATCTAGCTCCAGATTCCATCCTTCACATCTCGTCGTTTATCGTCGTGTGTCAGGCCTTCCTCTGCATCACCCCACACTTCGGCTTATGGCTCAAGACCTTCAATCTGAAGCCGAAGACGATCGATGGGCGACACACAGAATGCGGAGGTGCCATAATAGGCAAAGGCGCCGATGCTCCATCGCCAAAGGGTTCCTTCCCGGAGGTGTCCAACTTATGGCAGCGGGAGTGGTTTTACAACACAGCTCCCCGAAGTACGAAGTGGGCATCTGCCCCCACCTTCTACTCGGGCCCCCCGCCGCAACTGGCGTCATGGGTCAACAAGGGGCTGGACTGGGGGCCAGTTAATGATGTGCCGACATTGCAAAGTCGCATCCGAGATCTCCTCAAGAGGGATATCAGTCTTGTCAAGGTAATGCAAGTTATGCTAGTTTGTCGGGTCCTGCCATGCCAATGTCGATCTCTCCGTATGTGGGAGTTCAACTCGGAAGGACTGCGAACTATTCAGCAATTCTTCGGCGTGACGCTCGAAGAGATGTATGGATTGTTCTTCGGATCACGAATAAAGTGTCCGGACATCACCGAGGATGCGGGTCTCAACTGCAACCGTCTAGATACCCACGTAAGTAATTCTGCAGCCGAACATGATGTCTTTTTATTTGTCACAACATCATTCTAAAAAAATCGCTCTTGGCCAGGATTAGATAAAAAGGTGAAGATGATCAGGTGTTCGGCCCCCCTTCCCGAGGGCTCACCGGATCCTATACTAGCCAGGATGCTTGAGCACGCACCTTATCAAGTGCCATCAGGGGAGGATAGAGGGAGGAATGAAGAAGCCGAAAGAGGGCTTCACGCATTACTCATCCAAACCGGGGGAATTAGTGTCTCCGCAAAGGAAGATAATCGGGGAGAAGAATCTAGAATCCCCTTTCCCCAAGGAAGGAAAAGGACCGCCTGTGAAGATGAGGAAACAAAGGTTTCCAAACGAGGGAAGAAACCTTCGCCAAGGGGCCCTGCCCCGGAGGGCGTCCTTACCGCATAGTGCCCGCAAGGGGGACAGCCCTCCACCGAGCTATAAGTGAACAAGAGTACTTTTGGTAAATATATCCTGCTTTATCTTCGAGGACAATAACCGAGACATATATCTTGCAGTCTGGATCGTAGCCCTTCTCGACAGAGTTCGTCTTCAGGGGATCTTCTTCCGGAGATGATGGAGAGCGAAACGCCTCCCCCTGTCGCCCTGCCTCCTGGGGCGGACGACCCTAAGGTGTCATCACGGAGGATTTCTCCTGATCCGCCAAGGCCAGAAGGTAACCCTTTGGCCACTCGAAGTCCAGAGTATTCGGCTCCTAAGGAGAGCAACAGAAAGAGTCTGGGATTGTCCGGTGCACAATCGGACGCACTAATGGGTCTTTTGGAGCAAGCGGCTATCTCAGAGGCGCATCGTACTTTAATGGGTATGGTGGTTGTGAGGATTTCATCCGCCAAAAGTGGGTTGCATGAGGCTTTGAGGTACGCAAATAAAAATTTTTTGATGGTACCGCACACGCTAGGTGTGCTCTATACAGATAGTAGCTCCTGAGACTCTGGTTATTGTCCAAAGGCAGCAAACAGAGGATCATAGTCCTAGGTAATGATCGCGCTGCTTTCATGTGCAGGCGGCTGAGGGTCCGGTGGCTGGCCGGACTGCTGAGTTTGCCGGACTGAGGCGGCAACTTGACGCGGCAGATGCCGACATTAAGCTTGTGAACAAGCGGCTTGATGAGGCACAGGGTATGTATTTTTGGGTGGTCAACAAATATTAAGAGGAGAATTATGCTAGTATCTATAATATGCTGTGACTGCAGATGGAGCTGCCGCCGTGGAGACCCTTCGGGCGGAACTTGCCCGAGCCAGGGAACAAGCCAGGAGAAGTGATGCGGCCGCCCTAAAGGCGGCCAAAGACTTAAGAGCCGAATAGGTTGCTCATCGCTAGAGCAAAGATAAGATAGCCAAGATGGCTGTTGAGCTGAAAGATGCCACCAGCCGATATGAGCTTCTTGAAAATGAAAGCCAAGCGAAAGCGGCTGACCTGAAGAAAGCCATGGAAGCAGCCAAGGAAACCCATTCTGAAATCAGAGTGGCGAAGGAGGAGCTCCGTCAGGCCGAAGATATCACGGCTGGGAAGCCCTTTTTGTTGCGGACGAAGTTCGGATATCTAAAGTATGCCCCTCTGGATCAATTATGGAGTGTTGCAGACACATATTCGGACTTGGCAATGAGTGCTGCTAATGCGACTGAGTTTTTCAAAGATCAGAAAGATCATGAAGTGGAAAGATTGTTCTGGTCGCAGTTCAGTGCTCCAACACCGTCCGCTGCTATTAAATGAACAAATGACCGAGTGGGCTGACCTCCATAGGTTGTCCGGACTTGCCATGAGGTCTGTCGTAGATCATCTTTGGCCGAAGGGACCAAGGCCGAATAGATATTTTGGTTTAGTGCAACGATTCCTTGGTGTTGTGCTGCATATCAACGCTGTAAAGAGGTCGACGTGCATAGAGGGTGCGCGGATGGCCCTTGCCTGTGTTAAGACATACTGGGCAGAGATGGAGGCCACCGCTATTGCAACCTGGGATCCGGTCGTAGGCCAGGTCCCGACTGAGCACTATTTTGAAGAAGTCCTAGAAGGCGCTCGTTTAACAGAGGCTTAGTGCTCGAAGAGTATCATGTTCGAGTGACATGTATCCCAATTGTAAAAACAATGCTATCTAGATTTTAAAGGTTGTGTTTATACTTTTTCCTGAAAGTATTATGATGCCTCCTATGCGGCCGTTTATGTATGTATATAACCTGGAAGTTTGCAGTCATCGGCTTCATCCCCCACGCACATAATGCCGGGGTGTTTGGAAAAGCGCGTATTCACACTTGACCCAACGTCTTGGTCCATTAAGGAGGTGATAGCACGGCGAACAAGGCAATCGGACTATATAGCTTTAACGCTTTCACTTAGCCATAGGAGTTTGACGGTGGGGCTACTATATAGCCCCTGGTACTTCCGCGCTCATCCGAATACGGTGCGCGTACATACATGACCGGGAAAACCGGTCCTTCGTTAATGCGGAGGAATCAAGTGGTTGACCAGTCTCGCGCTTTATCATGACAGTCAATTTTCGACTTTCTCTACTGAGGTGCTCATCCAGATGAACCAGGGCACAATTGCAGTAGTTCTCTTGGTGCCACCTTAGCCGATCGAGCGGAACGTAAGGTAGCAAAACACGGGAGCCAGGCAAACCCAACTATTGACCAAAGACATGATTCGGAGCTGATGCATATAAGGCCAAACTCGCGACGCCGAACACTCCCTAAGGTATTCCGACTTTACAAGATATACTGGGCTGAGTAATCGCCCTCGATTATGTGCCCTGAATTTCCAGGTACTTGCATTAGTCTGACGTGACGAAATGCCAATAACGCCAGCATCCCTTTCGATTGTGTTGAGTATCCAGAGGGAGTGAAGCAACAAGAGACAGTAAAAAAGGTTTACACATGGTCTTAATCTAAAAAGAAGCCTTTGAGCGGGGCCCTGCTGCACGTCTGCGCCTGTGTCTCCGTTGTGCCGTATTCTTGAAGGGTGTAGCACGATGATCATCTGTAAAAGAGAAAAACGCAGGTGAAAGTCTTCGTGCGAAAAATTGGTTATTCTTAATGAAACATTAAAATGCAATCTAAATAGGGTCAAGCCGAACTGTGGCCCTTTTTACATGCGGGAAGCCCCTAGCACCACCTAAGGGGGTATACCCATCGACCCAATCTTAGGTTTATCTGAGCTGTTACAGCTAGTGGTGCACCGGACTCGTCTAACCATGTCCGCGGTCTTGACGACCGATCATTTCTTCTGGTTGGAGAGGCCGTTCAATGATTGGCTGCTAGAGCCGCCACATATTCCTCCATACGTGAGGAACGCTCTGTGTTTCCGCTAACTATGATGATGCCACGTGGACCGGGCATCTTAAGCTTGAGATAAGCATAATGCGGTACTGCATTAAAACGAGCGAAGGCCGTTCTTCCGAGTTGTGCGTGATGGACGCTTCGAAATGGAGCGATGTTGAAGGTTAATTCTTCACTTCGGAAGTTGTCGGGAGAACCGAATAGAACCTCTAGTACTAGAGAGCCCGTGCAGCGGGCCTCTGGGTCTGATATTACTCCTTTAAAGGTAGTATTGCTTTGGCTGATTCTTGTCGGGTCTATCCCCATTTTGCGGACGGTGTCCTGATATATCAGATTAAGACTACTGCCGCCATCCATAAGGACTCGGGTAAGATGGTATCCGTCAATTATTGGGTCTAGCACCAAGGCAGCCGATCCTCCATACCGGATACTAGTCGGGTGATCCTTGCGATCAAAAGTGATCGGGCAGGCCGACCAAGGGTTGAACATGGGGGTGACGGGCTCCATGGTGTATACGTCTCGGGGTGCATGCTGGCGCCTCCTCTTCGGTATGTGAGTTGCGTAAATCATGTTCACTGTTTTGACCTCTGGTGGGAATTCTTTCTGTCCCCCAGTGTTCGGCTGGCGAGGCTCATCCTCGTCTTCGCTTGGTGTCTCCCTCCCCTTGTGTTCGACGTTTAGCTTGCCGGCCTGCTTGAAGACCCAGCATTCTCTGTTGGTGTGATTTGCAGGTTTGTCGGAGGTGCCCTGAATCTGACATAATCTGTCTAGAATTTTGTTTAGGCTGGACGGTCCATCTCTGCTGCCTTTAAATGGCTTTTTCCGTTGACCAGGTCGAGAGCCCCTGAATCTGGCATTTACCGCCGTGTTGACTGGGCTGTCTTCGTTGTTTCGATGCTTGCTTTTATTGCGTCGCGGTTTCCCGTTGCCATCCCTGACTTCGGATGTGCCTGGGTTGCTGGTGCCGCTATGGGCCAGCTAACTGCCTTCGCCCGCGCAAAAGCGGGTCATAAGGCTTCTTAGGGTTGTCATTGTCCTTGGTTTTTCGTGGCTGAGGTGTCTGGTGAGACATTCATCCCGAACACTATGCTTGAAAGCCGCTAAGGCTTTGGCATACTGGCAGTCAACGATTTGATTCTTCTTCGTGAGTGTAAGTGCATCTAGTGCCACCCCTAGTTGGTTTTGGAGTATTGATGACAAACTTAGTTGAGGGACTAATGTGTTTGTGAGAATTGCAGGATAACACAGGTAGAAGTCCCTCATTGATTCGGTTTTCCTACCAGAGATGACCCCTAAAAATGTATGAAGACATTGATGTCAAAGGTGGTATATGAAGATATTCACATTGAAGACTACGACAAGAGAAGACATCGCATGAAGCCTATGGAGCTCGAAGACTTAGATCTTTCGTAGTTCTTTTTCTTCTTTGTTGAGTCATAGGAACCACCGTACTGTTAAGTGGGGTCCAAGAGAACCAGTCAGAATGACTGAGTGGTTCTTAAACAAAACCTATGTCTTCGAGTGAAGACTATGAGAGCGAATCTTGTCCAGAGTCGGACAAGTCAGCTTTGCTTGTAGCCCAAGTAAAGTTGCCGTGTGAGTTTGAAATCTGACCGTTGGAACACGTGTCAGTTCCTTAGTGACCCAGGGTCATTTTGGACAAATCAGGTCGGTTTGCCTAGTGGCTATAAATATCCCACCCCCTACAACCAAAAATGGTTGGCTGCTTAGAGTTAGTATACGGCTTTTGTCGTTTGAGAGCAACCCACCTCGAAGCTTTTGAGAGAGAATTCCTTGCGAGGATAAAGCCCTAACCACCCAGAGCCAAAGAGAATTAGGCATCACTTAAGTCTTCTTGTCTGTGTGATCTGAAGACTTATTACACTTGAGGACTGTGAATCCTCCAGCCGGTTAGGCGTCGCGTTCTGAGAATCCAAGAGACATTGTGGATTGCCGGTGAATGAAGTCTGTGATGGTTTGGGAGTCTACCTTGAAGACTTACCAGAGTGATTGGGCGAGGTCCGTGTGACCTTAGCTCAAGGGGAATACGGTGAGGACTGGGTGTCCTGAGCTGCGTGTTCAGGACTGGGTGTCCGGGACTGTGTGTCCTCAGGTTTAAATACCTAGCCGCCCTAACCAGACGTACAGTTGTCACAGCAACTGGAACTCGTCCAACACATCATTGTCTTCAACGAGTCACTGGTTTCATCCTTCCCTTCTCTTTACGTACTGTTACTCCTTGTGAAGTCATTGTATGATTGCACCATCTTTTATCATCACTGAGTGACTACGTGTTCTGTTTGGCTTCATAATATCTTCCTACCTGATCCTTACTACATTGCTGCTATTAGTCATTGTGCTTTCCCTCTATTGAATACTTGACTATGGCTTGCCTAGTGTAGTCTACCTTCCGCTGCATGGTAATAGGTTTATTTCTAGCCTTTGTCTTTGAAACTTCCATGTTTTGAAGACTTTCATTAAAATCGCCTATTCACCCCCCCCCCCCACTAGTCGATATAACGCACTTTCAATTGGTATCAGAGCAAGGTACTCCCTTGTTCTGTCTGATTCGGTTTAACCACCTGGAGTTTTAGCTATGTCGACTGCAGGGATAATTAAAGTCTCCGCTGCATGCCCCGTCTTCGATGGAACTGAATATCCCTAGTGGAAGAATAAGATGCGCATGCATCTTGAAGCCATTGACGTCGACCTATGGTATGTTGTCAAGAACGGCGTTCCCAAGGCTGGAGAAGGTGTCACTGCTGCTGACGTCAAGAAGTTTGTTCAACTGGACTCTACTGCAAAGAATATCATCTGTGGTCATCTGACCAAAGGACAATATGGCCGTGTGAGTGCTTTGGAAACATCTAAGCTAGTCTGGGACTGGCTCTCCAAAGTCAACGAAGGCGTCTCAACCCAGAGAGATCAGAGAATCAGTGTCCTTCGCAACCTCTTCAACCGCTTCAAGAGAAATGACAATGAGAATGTCCAGCTCACATTTGATCGACTCACTAACATCACGAATGAGCTTCAAGCCCTTGGCGCTACTGAGATCACCAAGCATGAAGTCGTCAAGACACTACTGAGATCACTTGACAGTTCGTTTGACACCCTAGCCCTGATGATTCAAGAACGTCCTGATTTCAAGACACTCGATCCGTCTGACATACTTGAGAGGCTCAACACACATGAGTTTCAGCTTTCTGAGAAAAGAGATATCTATGGTCCAAACTATGGGCGAACTCATGCCTTGAAGGCAAAAGCTGTCTCCTCATCTGAAGAAGAATCTGACAGCAGTTCTGATGATCCTGAAGACATTGCAAGGGAACTTGCTATGCTTGTGAAGAAGTTCCAAAACTTCACCAAGAAGAAAGGCTTCAGAAAGTCTTCCCGATCAAGCTCAAGGAATGATGAAGCTTCTGCTCATGACTACAAGAAGAAAACATGTCACAAGTGCAAGAAACCTGGCCACTTCATCTCTGAGTGTCCGCAGTGGGACAATGAGAACAAAAAGAAGAAGAAGAGCAAGGAATATGACTTTGACGACAAGAAGAAGAAGAAATACGCAAAGTCTTCTTCAAAGTCTTCATCACACAAGAAGAGCTCATCTAGGAAGGCATGTGCGTTTGTTGGCAAGGAAATGGATTTAGAGGAGGAGTCTGCTTCTGAGGAGGTGGACGTGGAGTCTGAGGAGGAGTCCGATTCTGGCGTCGCAAGTCTGGCTACAGCATACGTTGCCAAGTCCATCTTCAACACTGAAGACAATGACTTCATCACCGGCACCGATGCAAATGACAAGGACCACTCCGCTCCTACCTACTGCTTCATGGCGCGCGGTGCCAAGGTAAACACACGCACTACTCACTATCAAACATCTAGTGACGATGACTCTGATTGTGGTTCAAAACCCAGCTACAAAACACTTGCTAAAATTGCAACCGAACAACAAAAAGCCATGGAACATATTCAAAAACTGTTAGACAAAAGCGATGATCTGTTAGGCGCTGAAATGACTCGTTTTGAGTCCTTAATTTAAGACATAAAAAATCTTCACGTTAAGTATGAGGAACTTGAAAGTCGTCATGAAATGCTCTCAACAACTCATGAAAAGCTTTCCTATGATTATCTTCAAAGGAAGCAAGATCTTGAGAAATTGAGAGCGGCTCATGAAGATCTTCAAAAGGAAAACGAGTCACTTCGCTCCAAACAGATCAGTTCCACTCAGGAAGGATTTGAACCACCATGTCTTAAATGCATTGAGTGTGATAATGCTACTTCAGTTGCTGAATGTTCTACTGCTGCTACTGTTGCAATATCTTCAATTGTTGATGTGGGAACTAACCCCTCTGTTGAGGATACCACTGCTATTGCTGATGAGAATGCTAGGTTGAAGACATTGCTTGAAACAGGGATGTATAAAAGTCTCAAAGGGCATCAGACACTATGTGATGTCCTCAAAAGACAGATCCTGAACCGAAACCCTAGGAAAGAGGGTGTTGGGTTCGTAAGGAAAATGAATGCTGATGGCTCTTACTGGAAACCTGAGCAGTACCCCAAAACCACATGGGTTGCTGCAAAGGAACCTTTAGCAGATCCATCCAATCTATCTGGCTTCACTTGTGCTAACCCCATTGTCATTGATGAATCCTTTGATGCAAACTATAAACTATTTAAGAATCAGAATGGTGAAGTGTTTGCCAGGTACATTGGTACTAACTGCAGGAATGGACCGCCTATGAGGAAGATCTGGGTGCCGAAAAAGTGTTTGGAAAATCTTCCTGTGAATGTCGTCATGACACCATAGATGAAGAAGACTAACCCCAGACCACAGGCTTCATACGGCCCAAAGGCTTCATACAGACAGAGGACTCACCTGAGTCGCACTAATGCAAATGTTTTGCAGGGAAACCATACTCAGGCCTATGAATATGAGCGCGGTTCATCGAACCGCCATGTTCATAAGACCAAGAACTATTCTGCTTATTCTTATGAGTACTATTGTCCGCCTGCAAGACTTTTTGCTAGGGCTCCAAAGCCAAAGTTCTCAGACGCTGCACTTAGACTTATTGCTTCTAAGCCACCCTTGAAGATGTGGGTGGCTAAGAAAGCTTAACTCTCTTTTGCAGGGAAAGGTCTCCAGCAGAAAACCAAAATTGTCTGACGCTATTGCTGGGGACCTTAAACATCTTGTAGGGCGCAAGATCAAATGCCCGAATGGCCTTACTATGTACTTCGTTCCTGAATCGCTTGCTACTCTCCCTATTAGTCCTAATCTGGATCTAAGCTTTCATAACCCACTGGTTCGTCAAAAGTTTTTGCTTCACAATTCTCTTCGTGAAGCCTATCCCCCTAACTGCACTGTAGGGTACGACACCAGTGTCTTCAGAATGGATTATTGATTGTGGGTGTACAAATCACATGAGTGGCAAAAGAAGCCTTCTTATGGACTCAACCTTACGTCCATCCGACAAGAGTCACATCACATTTGCCGACACTGGTAAAAGTAAGGTACTGGCACTACAGGAATCAGCTATTTTGCCGTCTGCCACGACGGACGGCAAAGGCATGAACGGGGGATGGCAAAGCCTTTGCCATCAGCCGCGGACGGCAAAAGGCTCCAGCAAAGTAGGCTACGGTAAACAGCTACTTTGCCGTTTGCTTCCTGGCGGCTGACGGCAAAGGCCCTTTGCCGTCTGCGGCGGACGTCAAAGAGAGCGGACGGCAATAATTGCGCTGTCAGTCCGTTAAGTGGCTAACGGCAGGCCTTTGCCGTCCGCCGCTGATGGCAAAATTTCTAGTGTCTTTGTCGTCCGCCGTATGATGTCATCTACACGTCACTACATGGCAGGTTCTTTGCCGTCTGCCACTAATGGCAAAGTGCAGGTTCTTTTCCGTCTGCCACTGATAGCAAAGTCTTTGCCGTCTGCCACTGTAGGCAAACTGACCAAATGGGTCAGCTCCCAGGAAGCACAGCTAGATGCCACGTGTCTTCTTTGCCGTCCGCGGTAGACGGCAAAGAGCCCGTTGCCGTCGGTGGCAGACGGCAAAGAGCCTGCATATTGGCTCTTTTATCTGTTTTTTATTAAATCCAACAATTTTCATCACAAATATATATGACATATATAGATATAATTCAAAAGGCCATTACAGAGCAAACATATAAGATATCCAACACATAACTTCATCATCCAACCATATATATTACATGCATAGTTCCATCATACATAACAAGTTCAACATAGAGGCATCCAACCATATATATTACAATAGTTTCATCCAATGATACATGCATAGTTCAACGATACAAAAGAAACAGAGAAAGGGATAAGGAGCACTCCATCTATGCAAGCTTTCGTCAAGTGAATGAAATCTGCAAAATGAAAAATAAGAAAGTTAGAACAAGAAGAGTAGAACAAGAAGAAGACTAGAACAAGAAGAGTAGAACAAGAAGAAGACTAGAACAAGAAGAGTAGAACAAGAAGAAGACTAGAATAAGAAGAGTATGTCATTTATGAGCTAACTTACGTGAAATGGATCATATATGAGCTAACTAAGTTGAAACGGGTCGTTTATGAGCTAGCTAAGGTGAAATGGATCATTTATGAGCTAACTTAGTTGAAATGGGTCGTTTATGAGCTAACTAAGGTCAAATGGATCGTTTTTAGGTAACTAAGGTGAAATGGATCGTTTTTTAGCTAACTTAGGTGAAATGGATCATTTATGAGCTAACTTAGTTGAAATGGATCGTTTTTGAGCTAACTTAGGTGAAATGGATCATTTATGAGCTAATTTAGTTGAAATGGATCTTTTTGAGCTAACTTAGGTGAAATGGATCATTTAAGAGCTAATTTAGGTGAAATGGATCGTTTTTTAGCTAACTTGGTGAAATGGATCGTTTATGAGCTAAATTAGTTGAAATGGATCGTTTATGAGATAACCTAGGTAAGATGGGTCATTTTGGAGTTAACCTAGGTGAAATGGGTCATTTTAAAGCTAACGTAGGTAAAATGGATCATTTAGGAGCTAATCTAGGTAAAATGGGTCATTTTTGAGCTAACTTGGATGAACTGGATCATTTATAAGCTAACCTAGGTAAAATGGGTCATTTTAGAGCTAACTTAGGTAAAATGGATCGTCTATGAGCTAACTAAGCTAATTATGCAATTTTTGACATAAGTAAGCTAAGTACAGATCGTTTTAGAGCTAACTTAGGTAAAATGGATGGTTTTGGAGGTCAGTAAGCTTATTAAGTCATTTTGGAGGAGAACAAGCTAAGTATAGGTCATTATGGTAAGCATTGGAGGAAATAAAGCTAAGTCTAGGTCTTTATGCATGTGTTAAGCAAAACACTAGATAAACTTACCAAGATCCAGGAGGTGTAGCGGGGTGGCTCGTGTCGGTAGCTGGAGAAGGATCGTGCGATGCTTGTCTGGAGTTACGCTGCACCAAAGATCATTTCGAATGTCTTGTTAGCATGATGACACTCAAATGTTAAGACTAGCAAGTAATGTCCATTCAAATAAAACTCACCGTGGTCCCAGGAGCAATCACTGGCATCGGCGGAGCGGTCTGACCTGTCTTCTCGCACACAGACTGCACATTTGGTTTTGACGACTCAGTCATACTAGTTAGTAATGAGACAAACACTACATGAATGTTTTGGCTAATCTGCAGAAGAAACTTACCACAAGGAGCTCGTACATGGCCCTTGCCTGCATGTCATTCCGTGCCCTCTCCTCCTCCATCATCTTTGTCGTCCTCTCTTCCAACTCCCACTGCCTCTCCGCCGCCTCCGCCAGAAGTTTCTCCGTTCTATCTCTCTCACTCTGTATAGCAGCCTGCAACACCACTCACATGACCATTTGTAATCATTGATGGAAGCGCACACAATGTAATGGAGAAAGATAACTGAGTATGTATCACTAACCTTGATGGCGAGTTGCACTGGCCGTTCACGAGGCTCTCAGGAGCGGAGCTCGACTGGCGCGCCTTGATCTCCGAGAGAGTGCTAGGACAACAGATAAGTCCATCTCCAATGGCTATGGAGCCATGGGACCTCCCGCCACCAGATATCATCACCAGCTCTGGATCAATGGGACCCTGGCTCGGGTTAAAGTCCTCCCCTTTCCTCGCCTTCCCCTCATCTCTATATCTCATGAGCTTGTTGTGGGAGGAGATGTTGGTGAAGTTGTTTGCATCATTGAGGTCAGACTGAGAGAAAGCCTTGACTTTCTTGAAAGAGGCAGTGTGGGCCATGGCATACAGGTCGTACACCTCTGGCACCTTATCCGCCTTATTGTAGCGTGCCTGAAAGAGAGAAACAATGAAAATTAGTAATTAAAGGGCTCAAGCTAGCATGATGAATGAATTGCATGAATCATGAAGCAAACCACATACCCAGTTGCGCCCGAACTGATATAAGTTGGAGCTGCCTTGATGGTGTGGCACACCTTCCATTTGGGCACGTTTGTCCTTGGCCTCGTTGTGGAGGGCTAGCCATTGTTTTGAGCACCACTCATCGACCAACACCTCCCAACAATCCATCCGATCCGCACACCATCTCGGAGGCGCCTAAGTTAGCAAATAGAAACTTGAGCGCTACGGCTAAGAATTACTAAATGAAAGAACTTAAGTAGAGAAGGCCTTAAGAATTACCTTCATGTACTGCTCCTTACTCAGGAACTTATCGCGGCACGCCAGCTTGGTCTTCTTGATACCACGCAAGGCGTAGTAGTCTCGAACAGCCTGCACCCGAGCCTCGTGCCGTAAGTTCTGAGTAGGTGCTTGCAGATGTTCTCGATAACATGTGCCGCGTCCTCCTCGTATCCCTCCTCACACCTGTAGAATGTCTGCAATCAAATGAGACAATATTGATTAGTAAAATTATAACTAGCTAGTTGAAGATTTTTAAATGTGTAAAGGAGAAATTACCCAGAACTTTCTGATCACCATGTCTGCCCTCGTGTCGCACACGACACCGTCGATAATCTCATCCGGCGGGGCCGGGGCAGCCACATAGTGCTCCCAGCTCAATCCAAGCTCTGGAAGCCGACCCTCACCAGGCAAAGTGACAAACCCCGGGAAGTTTTGCCGGCAAAGAACTCCAAGGACGGAGTTGGGCCGGCGGACACTATGATGGTGGTCCCAACCCCTGCAGCATGACAAGGCCAACGCATTAGTTATTTGAAGAAACGTGAATGTAGAAGGTACAAAAATATTAAATGCACTTACGTACCTCTCCCCATCAGGGAAAATCAACCACCTCTGCTCGCGGGTCACTGGCACGGACGGGAGCCGTGTAGCACCATGCTGGTAGACGTTGCCCCCCTCCTCCCCCTCCTCATCAGTCGGCTCCCCGCCATCATCAGCATGGCCACTCGGCTCCCCTCGATGCTCAGGCTGACCCGAACAGGTACCCCATCCAGACGTGTGCTCCTCCGGGGTCTAGTGGGCCCAAGTCTCGTGGGCCGAAGGCCCGTCGACCCAAGGCTCGTGGGCCGAAGACTCGTGGACCGAAGGCTCGTGGACCGGAGTCCGTGCAGCCTCCTCCTCAGACGAGTCCACCCTAGCAGTCACGTGCTCGGGTGAAACAGCTGGGGGCGGTGACGAGGAAGGCGCCGTAAGAGTCACCCTACCTCCTCTCCCGCGACCACGTGCTTCACCTCCTCTCTTCTTCTTACCTCGTTCCCTGCTGGGCACCGCGGTCGACGAAGAAGGGCCGAGCGTGCTCGGCGGAGAGGTGCGTGTGGAATGGAAGACCTCGCACCATGCGCCGACGAAGAAGGGGCCTCGGCGCGCTCCCGACCAGTGCCCACCATCTTTCAACACCTGCCATGACAAAGAATAAACGAAATTAGTACAACATAAAAAAAGTACCAACATGAATAATAATATGTATATCACTTAAGTGTATCATCATCAAGTACAACATAAAAAAATTGAATACCTGACACTACTAATAATCTCGATCAGTATCATCAATAAATGCATAATCATCATCATCACTATAATCAATGATGGGCTCATAGGGTTCATTGGCATCAACATGTGCAAGGCCACCTTGACGTAATCGGTCAAGCATTGACAGGTCATCCGCAGCAGTAACCTCTTCTTGTTCCGGCTCTTCTTGTTCCTCCTCTGGGGTGATGTCGGATTCATTGTCACTGTCTACTTCAATGTTTTGGGGTGAAGTATAGCGGTTCTTGAAACGCTTTTTGGAAAGACATGTCTCTTGGAAGAATTCTCCTTCATGTGTGTCTGGGTTAATGTGAGGTTCATAATCCTCTTCCTTTGGGGGAGAAAGTCTAGCACGTGGCGGCACTTCATAAACGAAATCCCAACCTTTCAGATTTGGATTAGTTTGGCAGGCCCACGGTAGATAGAATACTTGGGTCGCCTGTTGAGCCATAATATAGACATCAGGAACATCTAAATGAGTGCTTTGGTTGATTTCAACTAGCCCTATATGTTCATGAGTCCTTCTAGTCTCCTTCGGCTGAAACCAATAACATTTGAAGACTACGACATTCGGTGGGTTTTCACCATAGAACAGAAGTTCATAAATTGCTTTAACTCTCCCATAATACTCGGTACCTCCTTCGCCGATAGCAGATACACAACAATTTGTAGACTTTCTGTCGGCCATAGATAGCTCTTTGCCATAGGTACGAAAGCGATACCCGTTGATGTCGTACTTGTCAAATGAACGGACCTTATAGTCAAAACCATTAGCGACTTGTCTCAATTCAGTGTCCATAGACTCTGAATTAGCCTACAAGTTTAATATGAAAGGATTGTTGCATTATGCACAAATTAGCGAATGAAATGAAATTGTCTAATAGAAATTACCGTTTGTTTGAACCAAGAGATGAAACCGGGATAGCCACCTCCTTGCTTTGCGAGAAGCTCATACTCTTCGACGGAATCCTTTTGGATCTCCGCTCCATACGAGAATATGGCGACGTATCGACTGTATGACATATCCAGGAATAAGAGTAGTTCAAAGGAAATAGAAGTTGCGAAACAATGTACTGAGAACTTACTCGATGTACGGCCGCACTTCTATCAGGTTGTTGAAGATATACAACGAAATGGTCTGCCATTCTTCGTTATCCAAAGATACTGGATGTGAAACACTAGCTGGTGCGAGATTCCCTTTGAATAGGCTGAGGTTGGATTCACCCTTTTTAGGCTCGTCAGCATTGTACCAAGGCTTCGGATTATGCAAATGACGATTTTTGGCTTCGTAGTGCACTGTTACGAAGTTTGCCGCCTCCTCTGTGATGAATGCCTCAGCCATCGATGCGTCAATTCTACGTTTATTTTTACATTTTTCTCGAAGCGTCTTCTGCATCCTCTCAGTTGGGTAGCACCAACGATTTTGCACGGGCCCCCCCAATCTTGCCTCGGTCGGGAGATGCAAAATCAAATGCTGCATTGGATTAAAGAAGCCCGGTGGAAAGATCTTCTCTAACTTGCAGATCAACTCCGGCGCCAACTCTTCCATTTCTTCTAGCACGCCAAGCGATAGTTCTTTCGCACAAAGAACACGGAAAAAATAGCTAAGTTCTGCCAGTACTAGCCATTCATCCTCAGGGATGAAGCCACGCAACATCACCGGCATTACCCGCTCAATCCATATGTGCCAATCATGACTCTTGAGACCAAATATCTTTAGTTTATCAAGATTCGCTCCCCTCTTTAGATTCGCTGCATACCCATCAGGGAACATCAACTGCTGTTGCACCCACAAGAGAATTTCCCTCATAGCTGGCCTTCCAAGATTGAACCATGCCTTTGGCTTCGTCCAGTTCTGCTTTCCTTTCGGTTCTTTCATGTTTTGTAACGGCCTATCACATAGCGCCTCCAGATCGACTCTAGCCTTAGTATTATCCTTTGACTTCCCATCTATGCCGAACAATGTACCAAAAAGTGCCTCGGCGATATTCTTCTCGGTGTGCATCACGTCGATGTTGTGTGGGCAAAGGAGGTCTTTGAAGTAAGGCAGATCCCATAAGCATGTTTTGTGAGTCCACGCGTGCTTAGTATTATACCCCTTGAAGTACCCTGGACGTTGTGGATCTGGCTCGAGAGTGTTTAACTGATCCAGGGTCTGTTGGCCTGTCAATGCAGGTGGTGCAGAGTTTTTGACAACTCTACCCTTGATGAAGTTCTTCTTGTCTTTCCTGAACTTATGGCGAGGATCCAGGAACTGTCTGTGCATGTCGAAGCAAGAAAACTTGCGACCGGCCTAAAGCCAACGAAACTCAAGAGCTCCCTTGCATGTGGGGCACGGGAACCTTCCATGCACACACCAGCCAACGAATAGCGCATACGTCGGCAAGTCATGCGTCGAGTACATGTACCAGACACGCATTTTGAAGTTCCGTTTGCTAAAGGCGTCGTATGTCTTGAACCCATTATCCCAGGCTTCTTGCAATTCGTCCTTAAGCGGCTGCATGTACACATTCATATTTTTGCCCGGGTAGTTGGGTCCTGGAATTATCAACGTCGGGAAAATGTTCTTTCTTTGCATAATCTGTCTGGGGGGAGATTGAGTGGAAAGACAAATACGGGCCAACAACTGTATTGGGCTGCCGTCATACCAAACACACTGAACCCATTCGTGCTGATGCCGACTCAAGGATGCCTCGGATCTGCCGCTTTGTCAGCATGTAAGTCATCAAACTTTTTCCATGCAACACCATCCGATGTGTGTACCATCATCAGATTCCCATCTGCATCTAGTTCGGTTCTTTTGCCTGTTTTGTGCCATGTCATCTGTCTGGCCGTCTCTTCGACCATGGAAAGACGTTGAAGTCTTGGTACGATTGGCATATACCGAAGAACACTAACGGGGATTTTGGTCTGTGTCTTCTCACCCATACCGTTGTCTACCACAATATACCTGGAAGACTTGCAAATGGGACAATAGTTCAAGTCCGCATAGTCAAGCCTAAATAAGGCACATCCTTTCTCACAGGCATGTATCTTCTCATAGGGCATCTTCAGTGCATGGAGGATTTTGTCCGACTGGTACAGGTTTGCAGGCATTACATGGCCTTTGGGTAGAAAGCGTCCAAATACTGTCATAATTGCGTCATAGCATTCTCTGCCCAAGTTGAACTGAGCCTTCAGAGCCATTACTTGTGAGATGGCATCCAACTGACAAAGCTCAGTGTGCTCGTGGAGCGGCCGTTTCGAAGACTCCAACATTTCATTGAAGGCCTTTGCAGATTCCTCCATCTCCTCGTCCGAATCCCGAGCATCATCATAGCCTTGCACCATGTTTTCCATCCCGGTACCATGCTCGTCGGTGTGACGACGATCCACCTCAGCTCGGTCATGTTGGGCAGACTCACCATGAAATGTCCACACCGTATAATCGGGCGTAAAACCACTCTTCTGCAGGTGTTTGCCCATTTCAGCCTCTGTCTTCTTTTCCCAATTGCCGCACCGGAAACAGGGGCACCAGGTTTTCTTTTGGCCATTTGCAAATGCGGCTTGCACAAACCCCTTAGTTTTTGTGAACCATTCAGCGCTCCATTTGTTCTGACCAGTGTGACCGGTATACATCCACGCACGGTCACTCATCTTGACTTTCAGAGCTACTGGACACACAACAATTATATATTAATTCACCATGTATATATTCATCAATTGATCTACTTTGTCAATTTTATTACGTCCATGCAACCTACACTCTAATAGGTAATGATAGGTCCTAATCCCACCCGTGTATGTGTAGATTGGGTTCATTTTCCCATGCTATGCTCCGGATCCGACGCAAAATTTTGGCAGCACCTCCCCGTTGTTCTCCTGATACACGTCTCTGCAATAAACAGAGAGGATGTGTACCCGGAGAACAACAGGGGAGGCACTGACGAAATATATGCGTCGGATCCGGAGCAAAGCATATGGGAAAACGAACCCAATCTACACATACTCGGGCTGTCCATGGATAGCGTTGGACAATTCGAAAGAATCAAGGTTATAAATATGCAAATGCATGCATATTTATAACTATGACGCTTTCGAACGGGAGACACATATTGGTTACGCATACTGATGATTCAAGACACATATATAGCTAGCTATCAAGTTTCATCAGAATAGATCAAATAATTAATGGGGGAGGAGGACTTGTCATTTGTGCTCACCCACGAATGAAGGGGCAGAGCTCGTCAAACGCACGGCGAGGTCGTCGAACACCAAACCTCGCAGCGATGAAACAACTGCACATTTAAAACTACACGATCAACACAATTATATATGATGTTTTTCATAACAAAATCGAAAAATATATGACCTAACTAATAATTCACAAATATATGACCCCGTCGGCCTCTGGAAGGCCAAAGAACACCTTTTCGGGAGGTGTCGGGGGTCGGGGTGTCCTGTTGGTGTCGAGGTGCCGTGTCGGG
>NC_057806.1:246198390-246215918 GCF_018294505.1 Triticum aestivum | reverse complement strand
TTTGCCGTCTGCCACCCTTTGTCGTCCGCCTTCTTGCTCTTTGCCATCCGCTAGCGGACGGCAAAGAGGGGGGCCGTTAGGTTTTTTTTTGCAGCTCGTCAGTGGGGCCCCTCCCTCTTTGCCGTCCGCTAGCTGACGGCAAAGAATCTTTGCCGTCCGCTAGCAGACGGCAAAGAACTGGCTGATGGCAAATTTGGTCTTTGCCATCAGCCAGTTATTTGCCGTCTGCTTTTTGGAAGCTGATGGCAAAGAGCTTCTTTGTCGTCTGCTAGCGGACGGCAAAGAACTGACAGATGGCAAAGTAGCTGATTCCAGTAGTGTGGGTCTAGGTAGAGTTGCAATCTCAAAGGATCAACACATGGATAAAGTCATGCTTGTTGAATCCCTTGGCTTCAACTTAATGTCTGTCTCAATGCTTTGCGATTTGAACATGATCGTAATATTTGGAAAATATTGCTCCTTGTTCTAATGGAATCTGACAAGTCTCTAGTGTTTGAAGGGTATCGGAAAGATGATTTGTACGTGGTAGATTTCTCAGCAGGACCACAGCTTGCCGTATGTCTTCTAGCAAAAGCTTCAGAATGCTGGCTCTGGCATCGGAGGCTAGGGCATGCTGGCATGAGGAACCTCCACACCCTTGCAAAGAAGAAGCATGTCATAGGCATCGAGGGCATCAAGTTCAAGAAAGATCACTTATGCGGTGCCTGTGAAGCAGGAAAGATGACAAGGGCCAAACATCCCTCGAAGACAATCATGACTACTACTCGACCCTTTGAACTGCTCCACATGGATCTTTTCGGTCCCACTCATTACTCAACTCTTACTACTACTGCTTGTCTCTATGGCTTTGTCATTGTTGATGATTATTCTAGATATACTTGGGTGCACCTAATCCTCTACAAGACTGAAGTGCAGGATGTCTTCAGACGCTTCGCCAATCGAGCAATGAACAACTATGGCGCCAAGATAAAGCACATCAGAAGTGACAATGGCACTGAATTCAAGAACACTGGCCTTGATACATATCTTGACACTTTGGGCATCACTCATGAATTCTCAGCTCCGTACACACCACAGCAGAATGGCGTCGTCGAATGCAAGAATAGAACACTCATTGAGATGGCCAGAACGATGCTAGATGAATACAAGACTCCAAGAAAATTCTGGCCTGAAGCCATTGATATTGCATGCCATACAATCAATCGTGTTTCTCTTCACAAGCTTCTGAACAAGACATCTTATGAGCTCCTTACTGGCAGGAAGCCAAATGTCAGTTACTTCAGAGTATTTGCCGCCAGGTGCTGGATCAAGGATCCACATCACACTTCAAAATTTGCACCAAAATCACATGAGGCTTTTATGCATGGATATGGAAAGGATTCGCACTCCTACAGAATCTTCAATCTCTTTCATTATAAAGTGGTTGAAACAGTGGATGTGCAATTTGATGAGACTAACAGTTCACAAAGAGAACACCTGCCAAATGTGCTAGATGAAGTTCCATCCAGCGAATCAATCAAGCTAATGGGAACTAGAGAAAGCATACCTTCTGAAGCTCAACCTGAAGAGGAACTTATCATCTCCGCACCTGATCAACCTGAAGACAATGCTCAGCCTGAAGACAATCCCTCTAACAACGACAATGATCAGCAAGAGCAAAATCTTCGCCCTGTACATCCTCGTGTTGCCAATGAAGTGCAGATTGAGAGAATAATTGATAGCATCAACGCACCCGGTCCGCTCACTCGTTCAAGGGCAACTCATCTAGCAAATTTCTGTAGGCACTTCGCATTCGTCTCAATAATAGAACCCAAGAAAGTTGAAGAAGCCTTCAAGGAACCTAAATGGATTCAAGCTATGCAAGAAGAGCTTCAACAGTTTGAGCTGAATAATGTATGGGAACTGGTTAAGCGTCCTGATCCTCGAAAGCACAACATAATAGGCACCAAATGGATATACCGCAACAGGCAAGATGAGCATGGTCAAGTTGTTAGAAACAAAGCTCGTCTCATTGCTCAAGGATATACTCAAGTGGAAGGCATTGACTTCGATGAAACATTTGCTCCTGTGGCTAGACTTGAAGCCATACGCATACTGCTGGCCTATGCAAATCATCATCACATACTTCTATATCAAATGGATGTGAAGAGCGCCTTTCTCAACGGCAAGATTGAAGAAGAAGTGTATGTTGCACAACCGCCTGGCTTTGAAGATCCAAAACATCCTGACATGGTATACAAGCTCAACAAGGCACTGTGTGGCCTCAAACAAGCCCCTCGGGCCTGGTATGACACACTCAAATACTTCCTGAAGAGCAAAGGCTTCATACCTGGTTCCCTCAACCCCACTCTCTTCACGAAGACATATGATGGTGAACTATTTGTGTGCCAAATATATGTGGATGACATTATCTTCGGCTGCACCAATCAGAAGTACAGTGAAGATTTTGGATACATGATGCAAGAGCAATATAAGATGTCCATGATGGGAGAGCTGAAGTTCTTCCTCGGTCTTCAAATACGACAGCAATGCAATGGCATCTTCATATCTCAAGAGAAGTATCTCAAAGATTGCCTGAAGAAGTTTGGTATGCAAGACTGCAAAGGCTTCACGACGCCAATGCCAGCCAAGCATCATCTGGGTCCTGACGACAATGGTAAAGAGTTCGATCAAAAGGTATACCGCTCCATGATTGGTTCTTTGCTTTATCTATGTGCATCTAGGCCAGATGTTATGCTTAGTGTTTGCATGTGTGCTCGATTTCAAGCGGCACCAAAGGAGTCGCATCACTTAGCTGTGAAGCGAATTCTTTGATATTTGGCTCACACCCCAACTCTAGGATTATGGTATCCAAAGGGCTCAGAGTTTGATCTGGTTGGATTCTCGGATTCTGATTATGCTGGTGACAAGGTGGATCGCAAGTCTACATCAGGCACATGTCATTTTCTGGGACGATCACTTGTATGTTGGTCTTCAAAGAAGCAGAACTATGCATCTCTCTCCACTGCTGAATCTGAATACATTGCTGCTGGATCTTGCTGCGCTCAGCTTCTCTGGATGAAGCAAACACTCAAGGACTATGGCATTCATCTGAAGCAAGTGCCACTCTACTGCGACAACGAAAGCGCCATCAAGATTGCCAACAACCCAGTTCAGCACTCGAAGACAAAGCACATTGAAATTCGTCATCACTTTCTCAGAGATCATGTTGTGAAGGAAGATATTGATATCATACATGTCAACACAGAAGAGCAATTGGCAGATATCTTCACCAAGCCCTTGGATGAGAAGAGATTTTGCAAATTACAGTGCGAGCTAAATATCTTGGAATCCTCAAATGTCCTGTGATCAGGCACACATCCTAACACTTATGCATATTGATGACTTAGATGTGCAACACACGAAGTAAAGTATATCTTCAATCAATGAAGACATACATTCTAAGTGTGAATACATTAATGTGGAATTTGACTTCAGAGCGCCACGATAACTGTGCGTCGTGTCTGGGTCTAATACTTCCTATACGGTGGGTAACGCCACCACCAAATTTTCTGTTTGAAGTGTTTCACTCATGGCATTACATTTGTTATGTCTTCACATTTGGTTTGGCTTCAATCTCAACATGTCTTCATGATTATCTTCACTATGTTGATTATATATATATATATATATATACTAGTGTTCTGTCCTCTACAGCATTCACTTATAGCTATGTCTTCTTGTTGAATCTTTTGAACTAAGTGAATGTGATCGGACCCTAACCTCTCTATGCTTTCTATCTCAAACTCTATCTCTCCAAATCATATGCATTCTATTGAAACTGTCGAATGTCTTCTCTGCGTCCTTGTCAGCAGAAGATACAGAGACAAACATTAAGTCATTTTTCAATGCTCATTCCTTCACCTGAAACCCGGAGAAGTGGGAACGACCACCCGACAATCCAGGCGTGCGTGGGACGTGGAACAACCCCCGATATGCTGCATGACGGCCACGTGCCCCTCAGATGTGAATCTCCAGCGGCACCTGTGTAATAACGCAGTGCCGCCCCTGTACCTATAAATACACGCCTCACCACAGTCATTATCTCTTCTTCCACTCTCGCACGAACCCTAGCGCCACTGCTAGCCCTTGACGACGCCGGCGACGAAGCGCTTCGCTGCCGCAACCTCTCCGACGCCGTCTTCATGCCGACCGCGGACATCTTCCTCTCCGCCGTCGCCGTAGGTGTCCTCCGTCGCCAAGTTAGGGCACGAAAGATCGAACTGCTCGGCCTCCTCTTCCACTCCGTCTAGCAGTTCTTCGTGTGGTAAATAAAACTTCCTTTTTACGGCCCCTTTGATCCTATAGCTTTATCACTTTCTACCACAAGCAGTTTCTATTCACACAAGTTGGATCTCTTTCATACTGCATCTCATAACATGCCTAGTATATTCACTTATGCTTCACAAAGTAGTTAGATTCCTCACTTGTACTGATCCATGGATTCGTACAAATCTGGAACCAACTCCTTAGCTATGAGTGAATGTCTTCGCACGATGAGGTCAATGTCTTCTACACTGATTTATCTTCAAAATCTTCTGAGAATGCATATGACCTCTTCCCCTTCCCTTGCACCTTAATGCTGTCACAGGTACATGTCCGTGGGAGAATCCCTTGGTTCTCATAGTCTGCATTCATTTGCAGAATTCTTACAGTATCACATAAATTCTCCCGAAGCCAGTTCCTGTCTGTCCAGCAAGCGAAAGCCTTTGAAGCCTTTGAATGTATTGAAGCCTTTCAGTTTGAAGTTTATGGCTTCAGAGAAATCAGCAAGGAAGGGTGGCAGAAAGCCTCGTGGAGAAACATCAAGAGATCTGCCCGATGACCTCTCAGAGTTGTACAAGACAGATCCAGAAGAGGATTACAATCAGCGCAAGACACGAATCCAATGGATTCAACGCTATTGGGAAGAACAGTGGTTCAAGTACAGATTTGTGACAAAGGAATATGCTGAAAAGAATGCCATCAAGCGACCATGGGGAGACATCCTCTACAAAAATCTTCAACCCAGGACCAGAGATGAAGCCATTGAACAGGGCTTCTATCCCTACATGGTCTGTGGGCCACAGCCTGCAGATGCACACTCATCGTCACTACTATGGTGTCGTGACGACATTCTGTTCAAGCGCAACTTCCAGTTTGCCCAGAACTCAGCAAAGCAGAACAAGAAGGCATTGGGACTAGACTTCAACCCTGGTCCTTCAGCTCCAAGGGCTGACGGCACACGTGATGAAGAACCCAATGTCGACGGTCCTTTCTACAACCTTGAAGGTCTCATCACCCATATCTTGGTTCAAGGGACAGCCATGAATGAGCCTGCAGATGACGCTGAATCAGATGAAGCGCCTGCAGCGCCGAAGCCAAAGAAGCAGCCTAAAGCTTCAAAGCCTGCCTCTGCTCCAAAAATCTCATGGGCGAAGCCACTGGAAACTGCACCTCCTGAAGACAGTGTGCAGTCTGAAGATTTGTCACGCATCTCCAAGCCACAGAAGGTCAAGATGCCTCTGCCACACACCGGCGAAGAACTGACAGCTGCTGCTGTTCTGCGTAATGATGCCATTGATCTGTCCAGTGATGAAGATCTTGTAGATGATGCTCTTGAGCAACTGATCAAGAGCAAAGAAGAAGCAGAAATCCTCAATAATCTGCCTCTCTTTGACGTGGCAATCATCCATAACTTCATTGATGAATGGTTTGACACGCCCAACATCAGCTTCGACGATCTGCAACTTCCCATTGGCCTCAGTGTTGCCTTCCATGGCGCCATTGCTTCAGAGTTAGCTATCGCCCAACGCATTGTTGAACTGAAGCAGAAGATTGACTTTGAGAAATCTCAGTTCAAGAAGCATATGGCCAAGCTCAGCGTGCAAGAGGTGAAGAACTTCAAGATTATGCTGCACGAGCTCAAGGAAGACTTTCTCAAGAAACGTGCAGAAGCTCAGGGTTCTCGTGAGCGCATGAAGGTTCTGGCTGACAGGTGTGTGCAAGCCTACAATGAGGCTGAGAAGCGCAAGGCCCTTGGGCGTCCTGGCATCGACCCCAGGATGGCTGCAAAGAAGAAGAAGAAGCCCGCTATGGCTGAACCCGATGCACCAAGGCAGGAAGCAGATCCCATTGTCTTCCCAACTAGCATGACTGGCCCGAAGCCAAAGGCCAGGTCAACCGCTTCAAAACTGAAGAAGACGAGGACTGCTGAGGCTGAAGCCAGAAAAAGGAAACATCCTGCAGCCTCTCCTACTGCCCCCTCCAAGAAGAAGAGGAAGACCAAGAAGGAACGGGCTGCTCACACAGAGCCCTTGATTGTTGAACCCATTTCCATGGTTCACCCTGATGCTGAACCACAAGAACGTCAACTGACTGTCCATGAGCCTGCTTTCACAGAGGCTCATGAAGCTGAAGACTTTCCAGCAGCTGATCCCATCGCTGCTGAAGACATTGGTCACCATGACCATGTTGAAGATGATGCAGTCCTTCCTCAGCTCGAGCACAAACAGGTATCATCGCCTGTGCTAACGCACAGTGAACTCATCACCATTGGTCGTCCTCTGACGCCAATTGCTCAGGATGCTTCATGGGCTGATCGCCCACAAGAAGAAGAAGACTTTGAGGCCTAGCCAACACCAACTCCATAGGTGTCGCCCGCGTTTCGCAGGCTTCACAAAGGTCCAAGGCCTCCAGTCTCTCTGTCTGAAGCTAAAACTGCTGAAGACATTCCGGCTGCATCAGCCGATGAAGAAGAAGCCCCACAAGCTGCTACTCCCCCGTCCCACCAAGAAGCTGTTCTCGAGGAGAACGTGACTGTGACCGACCCTCCAGCTCGTCAAGTGGAGGTTGAGAATCTTGACGCTGCCACCACCAACACCAATGAAGCCACTGACGTTGTCATGGCTGAAGCAAATGTGGAGCCCTCACCAACAAAAGCACCAGAAGTCAGCGAAGCCACTGATCCCACTGCTTCTGTGCCTGCGCCTGCTGCCGGTCCTCAATTCGACTATCATGTTGAGCACAGGCCTCAGGTACAGAAGCCAATCCCAAGATTGCCCAGGTTCCCAGGTCCTGCATCAGCACCTGGATCCTTCAATATCAATGGCTTCAAAGCAGACAACACTTTCTTCAATAGCTCCAGGAACCCCTACTCAAGGGAAAGAATATCATCTGATCGTTTCTGGAGCTATCCACAGCGAAGCTATTACTCCTGCATTCTATACAATCAAGGTCGCATCTTCCCACATAAGCGTCTTGACATTGAAGCAATAGCTGGTCTGCCCTGTCTGGAAGAAGCTCTGGATTGCTTCAAAGAGGTTGGATTGCTGATGTTCGTCACCGACCAAGAGCATTGGAATGAAGAGTTGCTGCTCCAATTCTATGCCACACTTCACATCCGCGGGTATAACAGAGATCCGAAGACTTGGGTCCTAGAGTGGATGACAGGAAATGTTCATCACGAAGCCAAAGCCTTTGACATCATTGAGCTCACTGATCTACCCACTCCTGGCAATCTCTACGAATCTGGCTGTCAACTTCACAGTGAAGCTGTGGAGATCATCTTTCGGAAGCCTGAACCTAATATGAGTCAGATGCTCAGTATGATGAAGCCATTGCCCCAAGATGCTGAATATCCCAAAGAGTTCCTTGTTGAAGACCTTGAGTATCTGCCAAGGACTATTTATCACATCATAAGGCGAACTCTCTGGCCCATCAAAGGACACTCTCCACATGCCAAGCTGGAAGGTGCAATGAAGACTTTGGTCTTCTATATTCTTCATGGCAAATGCTTCAATGCAAAGGAATTCTTCATTCGCCAACTTGCTGCCTCAGGCTCTGATCTTTTTGGCTTGAAGTTCTATGCCCCATGGGTAATGCGGCTGATCAAACTTCACTCTGCTATCTCATATCAGCCATCTGCTCGCAATCATCGGATCTTTCTGCCTGATGTGGATATGTCTATTGAAGACATCTATCCTGAGCCTGCCAAGGAACCTCTAAGTCTTTAGAATGCAGAGCATCAAAGTTTTTCTCAGAACATTGAAGGAGTTGAAGCCGTCACTCGTGTGTATCCCTTGGCTGGCACTACACGTGCACCACATCCTGCACTTACTGAAGCCACTGATAGCACAACTGCCCAGCGACCCAAGAAGCACACTCGTGTTCTCAATGACCGAGAGCTTCTTGTGGCTCTTCATCAGAAACAGGATAGGCATCATGACTGGCTCAAGCGTCAAATGCAAAGCCTCTTGGTGGATGTCAACCGCATTCACAATCTTGCCACCAAGAATGCTTTTGTTGCCCATGAAACCTCTCGACGCACATGGAAGGGGCTGACGCTGATGTGCTCTGAAGATGATCTTCAAGAGGATGGCTTCTCTGAACGCTTCAAGTTTGACTCCACACCTCCTCGAAGGGCAGTGCTGCGACGAACTCCATCTCTTGAAGACACTGAGTTCTCTTCCTCTACTGTAACTGTGAATGCCAGAGTGATCGAGGATGAAGATGATGCTACTTCACCGCCTCCTCCTTCAGCACGCTTCGACACTGCTCCAAGTTCTTCTGCACCGCCGAACACCACCGACGACCTTGCTGCTTCACCTACTCTTCATGGGAACGAGTAGATGCTCTATGTCTTCAAACCTTTTTCGTCCTTACTGACAAAAGGGGGAGAAGCATATGAGTTTGATAGTCTTCAAGCGGGTCCATACGGGCGGTTGCTTTATATTTTGCTTCGTGTTTACAACTCTCGTTTTGATACATTTGGTTCTTTGAGTTGTAACACTTAAACTCGATGGTCGTCTGCTACTTATTTGCTACTTCGTGATGCGACGATAAATTCCGCATGTGCGACGATAAATTCCGCACTTAGATCATCTTGCAGACGTCCATTTTCCATTATGCATGCCATTATTTTCACATACCTTCTCATGCATAATGAATTGTCATCATAAGTTGAAGAGGATCTCCACAAGCACAACCTGCCATGTGCATTTGCATTCCAAAAGCAAATTACTTATATGCACATCTTCAGGGGCAGCCCTCATAGCTTATGAAGACAATTCCCTATCCTCTTATAATTTCACATATTATATTCCCCGTTGAAAACTTCAACTAGTTTGTCATCAATCACCAAAAAGGGGGAGATTGTAAGTGCATCTAGTGCCACCCCTAGTTGGTTTTGGAGTATTGACGACAATTTTAGTTGAGGGACTAATGTGTTTGTGAGAATTGCAGGATAACACAGGTAGAAGTCCCTCATTGATTCGGTTTTCCTACCAGAGATGACCCCTAAAAATGTATGAAGACATTGATGTCAAAGGTGGTATATGAAGATATTCACATTGAAGACTACGACAAGAGAAGACATCGCATGAAGCCTATGGAGCTCGAAGACTTAGATCTTTCGTAGTTCTTTTTCTTCTTTGTTGAGTCATAGGAACCACCGTACTGTTAAGTGGGGTCCAAGAGAACCAGTCAGAATGACTGAAGTGATGCTTAAACAAAACCTATGTCTTCGAGTGAAGAATATGAGAGCGAATCTTGTCCAGAGTCGGACAAGTCAGCTTTGCTTGTAGCCCAAGTAAAGTTGCCGTGTGAGTTTGAAATCTGACCGTTGGAACATGTGTCAGTTCCTTAGTGACCCAGGGTCATTTCGGACAAATCAGGTCGGGTTGCCTAGTAGCTATAAATAGCCCATCCCCTACAACCATAAACGGTTGGCTGCTCAGAGTTAGAGTACGGCTTTTGTCGTTTGAGAGCAACCCACCTCGAAGCCTTTGAGAGAGAATTCCTTGCGAGGATAAAGCCCTAACCACCCAGAGCCAAAGAGAATTAGGCATCACTTAAGTCTTCTTGTCTGTGTGATCTGAAGACTTATTACACTTGAGGACTGTGAATCCTCCAGCCGGTTAGGCGTCGCGTTTTGAGCATCCAAGAGACATTGTGGATCGCTGGTGAACGAAGTCTGTGAAGGTTTGGGAGTCTACCTTGAAGACTTACCAGAGTGATTGGGCGAGGTCTGTGTGACCTTAGCTCAAGGGGAATACGATGAGGACTGGGTGTCCTGAGCTGCGTGTTCAGGACTGGGTGTCCGGGACTGTGTGTCCTCAGGTTTAAATACCTAGCCGCCCTAACTAGACGTACAATTGTCACAGCAACTGGAACTGGTCCAACAAATCATTGTCTTCAACCAGTCACTGGTTTCATCCTTCCCTTCCCTTTACTTACTGTTACTCCTTGTGAAGTCATTGTATGTTTGCACTATCTTTTGTCTTCACTGAGTGATTGCGTGATCTGTTTGGCTTCATAATATCTTCCTACCTGATCCTTACTACATTGCTGCTATTAGTCATTGTGCTCTCACCCCATTGAATACTTGACTATAGTTTGTCTAGTGTAGTCTACCTTCCGCTGCATGGTAATAGGTTTATTTCTAGCGTTTGTCTTTGAATCTTCCACGTTTTGAAGACTTTCATAAAAATCGCCTATTCACCCCCCTCTAGTCGATATAACGCACTTTCAGTGAGAAATCTGTTCCAAAGCTTTCGGGCTGACTCTCCGGGCTGTTGAATTACGTGACTTAAATCGTCCACGTCCGGAGGTCGCACATAGGTCCCTTGAAAATTGTCCCTAAAAGCATCCTCAAGCTCTTGCTAGCTTCCAATTGAGTTTTCGGGGAGGCTTTTCAGCCAGTGCTGAGTTGGTCCTTTCAAGTTGAGGGGCAGGTATTTCATGGCGTGGAGATCATCTCCACGAGCCATGTGGATGTGAAGGATAAAGTCCTCAATCCAGACCCTAGGGTCTGTTGTTCTGTCGTCTGCCTCTATGTTCACAGGTTTGAATCCCTTTAGAAATTCATGGTCCAGTACCTCATCGGTGAAGCATACGGGGTGCGCGGCACCCCAGTATTTGGATGTGTCATGGCATTCTTCGGACGGTTGTAGCGTTTGGTTTTGATTCCGAGCAGTTATTCGGTCAGTATAGTCATTTGGGCGGCCATGATTTTGTGCCAGAGCACGCTTCCTAGATCCGTAGATGGACCTGGCCATACCGGTTTTTTTGTGTAGGTCTTCACGTAAATCGTGCGCTGACTTGTGTGCGATGTTGTTAGCCGCCCTGTCGTGGCCACAGGGTGGTCGATTCGGCTGATCGTCCATTTTATTTTTCGGCTGAATGGGCTCTAAAGCCTCGTCGTCGAATTCAGGCAGCAGCTTGCGCTTTGGATAGCTCTTTGTGTGGCGATTGTCGCCGTACTTTTCTTCAGTGTCAAGCACTTTGTTCCATCTGCTGTTGAGCGTATTATGCGCGGCCTTAAGCCTTTGCTTCTGTTTCTTCAGGCTCCTCGCGATGGCGATAAGCCTTTTATGTAGGTTCTCTTGTTCCAAGTGTCTTTCCGGGATGATGTGTGCATCGTCATCTGGACTGTTCTCCTCTCCGGAGATAGGTTGATGAGCTTTACCCTCGACGTCGCCATGATCGGACAGTGGCTCTGTACTATGTTCGCCGTCCGCTGGCTCATCCTGCTCCATCGCTGGGTCCATGCGGTCGTCGTTTCCTTTGGAGTTGACCAAGGTATTATTATTTCTTGCACTGTTATCGCTATTTTTGTTGAGGAGGGATTTGGAGTGGCGCCTATGTCTTCGCTTTGGTTGCTTCTCGAGGGGACTATCCTTCGCTGCATCCTCCCGTTCCTCGTTGTTGTTTTCTTTGGGTGTATCCACCATGTATATATCGTGTGATGAAGTGGTTGTCCAGCGCCCTGTGGGCGGTGGTTCCTGTTTCTCTCATGCATCGTCGTCCATACCATCGATGTCTTCGGAGTCGAAATCAAGCATGTCGATTAAGTCGTCGACAGTGGCTATTAAGTGGGTGGTGGGTGGGGAACAAATTCCTTCGTCGTCTGCTTCCCACTCGAGTCGGACATAGTTCGGCCGAGGGTCTCCTAACAAGGAGAGAGACCTCAATGAATCTAGTACATCGCCCAAGGGCGAGTGCTGAAAAATATCCGCAGAGGTAAACTCCATGATCGGTTCCCAATCAGATTGGACAGGCACGGACGCAGGCGGTTCGGAGCCTATGGCTGGGGACGAATCCAAGGGTCCGGTAACACAGGTCTTATAGGAGGTGAAGTCAGTATTCAGCTCTATCGCCGCTGAGTGTGCGGCCTCCGTGGTGGGGTCCATCCACCCGTCCTCGGATGGCACGATCTGCTCCGGATTGAGGGCCAGAGTAACTGCGGGTGCGATCTCTTGAACACCGTCCAATGGCAGAGCTAAGTCATGCTCGTCGTGGCTGTGCAGCGCGCCTGATATGAGCTCGAATCCATCGAAGATCAAGTCTCCGCAGATATCTGCAGTGTAGTTCAAGCTTCCAAATCTGACCTGACGGCCAGGGGCGTAGCTATCGATCTGCTCTAGATGGCCAAGCTAGTTGGCCCGCAGTACGAAGCCACCGAATACGAAGATCTATCTGGGGAGAAAAACCTCACCCCGGATCGCATCGTTGCCAATGACCAAAGGAGCCATCAAGCCTTTACGTGACGGCACAGTGGAACTCTCAATGAAAGCACCAATGTCGGTGTCAAAACCGGCGGATCTCGGGTAGGGGGTCCTGAACTATGCGTCTAAGGCGGATGGTAACAGGAGGCGGGGGACACAATGTTTACCCAGGTTCGAGCCCTCTCGATGGAGGTAATACCCTACTTCCTGCTTGATTGATCTTGTTGATACGAGTATTAGAAGAGTTGATCTACCACGAGATCATAGAGGCTAAACCCTAGAAGCTAGCCTATGATTATGATTGTTGTTGTCCTACGGACTAAACCCTCCGGTTTATATAGACACTGGAGGGGTCTAGGGTTACACAGAGTCGGTTACAAGGGAGGAGATCTACATATCCAAATTGCCAAGCTTGCCTTCCACGCAAAGGAGAGTCCCACCCGGACACGGGACGAAGGCTTCAATCTTGTATCTTCATAGTCCAACAGTCCGGCCAAAGTATATAGTCCGGCTATCCGAGGACCCCCTAATCCAGGACTCCCTCAGTGGGGCCTCGGCAGAGCAGGGCATCATCGACGCTAGTGGAGCGGGGACTCGTCGGAGCCGACATTGTCCTCTGCCTCGTCCTTGGTATCGCCAAACAGCGCCTCACCCGCTTCATCGCCCTCTTTGTAGGCGGACGCAGCCTCCGGCACCCGCATGCGGTACCGCCAGCGCTCGAGGAGGCCCTCGCGGGTGGAGTGGTACGAGTCGAGAAGCACCTCCTGCTCCGCACGCTCTCCGACGATCTGCTCCTCCACTTGCAGATGGTGGTTGTAGGCGGCGTCGGCCTGCGCCTCCTGGAACTGCTCCTCAGGCTTCTGCCTCACCGTGTCCATATATTGGGCACGGGCCTTGCTGATGGTCATGGTGCAATGCACCGGCGAGGATGGCGCGGAGGAGGGGGTTGGCGCCGGATCATCGACTACCATGTTCTCCATTGGGACGTCGTCGTCCTCCGGCTACCTGCCGGCCAGCCAGTCGGCAGCAATGGCTGCCATCTCCTTGTGGTCCGTCGTCCGCCCGTCCCGAAGAGCGCTGGAGGGCGAGGAAGCCATGGTGGGTAGTAGTGGTGTGGACAGGAGAATATGAACGGATGCGGATGACTGCGGCTATGGCCGGCGCAACAGTTTATATACCAATGGTGGGCGGCGGAGGGACGGACATGTGGCGCCGGAGTAGCTGCCTCGGCAACCGCGTATCATTAATGTTGGCGGTAGAAGGACGGACGGATGACACTTGTGACGTTTGAAGGCGGAGCAATCGCATGCACCGGGAAGCGGGGCAGGCGGCGCTGACCGTTTCGGGCGGAAAACGCGCGCGGCTGAGGGAGGCGGTCTGGGTGGGCCAGGGCAGTCAGACTCGGTCCAGCAGCCGGACATGCTGGCTCGCCAGCTACCTCGCCGAGCTGAGCGACGACAATCAAACGATGGACGTAGCTTCCGACCAGGAGCCGGCGCCACTGTCCAAGCCGTTTCATGACGTGTTCACCATAGAGCAGGTGCGGCCGCACTTCGACGCCCTAATGGCGGAAGAGCTACCAGCGCAGGAGGACCTGTGCTGCAACCTCCGTCTCCTCAACGAGCACCGGTGAACAAGCGAACGACAATGTCGTCGCGGACATGTGGCCCTGTGATCCTGGCTTCCCGAATGAGCAGCGGGCGCTGTATCAGACCATCCGTAGGGCCCGCGAGGCCCTCTCCGTCGTCCTTTGAGATGTTGCGCTCACCGTGGCACTGCCATCTCGCATTGTCAACATGGTCAACGGACATGAGGATGAGGAGATGACTTTACTTGGGGAGGATGACAGTGGGGACCCACCAGGGCCATAGTCGCACGTACGCAAGTGCCTCCTTATTAGTATATAAAACAATATTTTTTTGCTTCCTCCTGGTTTCCTGACATCGAAGTCCCACACCATTGTCAACCTATGTAGTCAATAAACGAGAGAATTGCACAAGAAGCGGCCGACAGCTGGGACCAAGCAGCTCGAGCAGTATTTGTGTTTTTGAGGTGTGAGCACCGCAGAGTTTTTCTTGAGCAATGTTTAGCCTAGATATTAATTTTTCTCCTCTGAACAACAATGAAAACATCGCTACAGCTATTAAATGGGCAGGCTGTGGCCCGTCTGGACCAGGCCAGATATCCAGCCCAGATATTAATTTTTTTCAAGATGAAAATGGCTAGCCCAGCTATACTTTTTTTAGGAATACCCAGGCAAGGTCAAGTTGTTATTCTCCACCCCGCTGGGCTGCAAATCTTTCCTAGGAGGGATGCATTAGGCTTAACAAGAAAATGGGCTTTAAGAAATAATAAATGGGATGTAATTATAAAAACTGGGCAATAACTATAAAAAATGCACCAAAGACGTAATTACTTTATAAAATATTATTTTTGGATATTGAAAATTTTAATTTCATTAATTGTTGCGAGTGTAATGTTTCATTGGATTTTTATGTAATATAAATTTATATTGAAATTGTATTTAATCTGACTAGAAATTTCGGGATAAAAACATTTCGGATCCCATCAAAATGTGGGAAATTTTATTGAATTTTGTTTTGAACGGTTGGTTGAAATGGGTTGTACGTTTAACAAACTGTAAATGGGATGTAGTAAATTCCATTAGAATTCAAAAATTGGCAGCACATTCTTAGAAATCTCAAGTGGGCTATAAGTTCTCTGCCACACACTTGTGGCCTTACTAAGTTGACGCGTCCCCTGAAAAAGAGAGTTGACACGTATGCAAGGCTTTGTCAACTTATAGTCAACACACGCTTCTAGCAGTAGGGGCCGTTGGATGTCCATCCAACGGATGCCGTGCTTCTTCAATCTCGGATATTCTAGCTTCACCCGCCCAAAAAATGATTCCTCCCCCTAACATCTGGGGCGCACCATTTCGGAAGCTGACCTGTGGGCCTACTAAGTTGACGCGTACCAAGGGCTTTGTCAACTTAGTCAATACAAACGATTCTAGCTGCAGTGACCGTACGATGTCCATCCAACGTCCGTCGTGCTTCTTCAACCTCTGGTCTTCTTGCTCCAACCGCCCAAAGCAACGCTGGTCGTGCCGCCTGCTCCTGCCTCCCGTGGCCGGCTGTGCTGCTGCGCAGGCCTCACCGCCCCTACTACTCCCAACGCTGGCCAGGGCATCCCTCCACTCACCCACACCCCCTGTTATTCTGCAGCGACGACAGCCTCACACCAGAGTGAACCAGTGAACCCTCGTACTCCTCTACGTGTGGGCATCCACTGCCACGTCTTCCCTGGCTCCACATAGTCCCCTTCCTAGGCCTCACCGTCTTCCACCGCTCTGGAGCTCTCGGCGCGGCATGGTCAACGTGGTCAAGGAACGGCTTCCATCGGACATGGACTGTACATGGAGAGGCTGACAGCTGGGTCCATGACAGCAGCAAGGAAGTGCCTCCTTATTACGTGGAAAATAATGATTCCTCCACCTGACAGCAGGGACCCACCGGACGGGCCACCGTATTTCGCGAAAAAAATGTTTGCCCCCTGACCGCTGGGACCCATCGGACGGGCCATCGTATTGCGTGAAAAAAACGTTCCCCCCGCTGTTAGCTCGGACCCACTGGAAGTGCCTCCTTATTACGCACAAAAAAATGAATACTTCCCCTATTGGTTGGGACCCACCTTGGTGGGAGGCTGACTTGTGGGCCTACTAAGTTGACAGGGACGGAGTGCTTTGTCAACTTACTCAATATGAACGATTCTAGCTCCAGTGACCATATGATGTCCATCCAATGGTCGTAGTGCTTCTTCAACCTCTGGTCTTGTTGCTCCAGCCGCCCAAAGAAGCGCCGGTCGTGCCGCATGCTCCTGCCTCCCATGGCCGGCTGTGCTGTCGCAGAGGCCTCACCACCCCCTACTATTCCCACCACTTGCCAGACCATCCCTCTACTCACCCACAACCCCTGTTATTCTACGGCGACGGCAGCCTCACACCGCAGCGAACCAGTGAACCCTCGTACTCCTCTACGCGTGGGCATCCACTGTCGCGTCTTCCCCGGCTCCGCGTCATCCCCTTCCTACGTGTGGTCAACGTGGTCAAGGAACGGCTTCCATCGGACGTGGACTGTACGTGGAGAGGATGACAGCTGGGTCCACGGCCGCAGCAAGGAAGTGCCTCCTTATTACTCGCAAAATATTTATTCCTCCACCTGACAGCGGGGACCCACCGGACGGGCCACCGTATTTCGCGAAAAAAACGTTTCCCCCTGACTGCTAGGACCCACCAGCTACATCTTCGCACACAAGGAAGTGCGTCCGGTAAAAAAAACGATTCACCCCCCTGACTGCTGGGACCAACCAGCTACATCTTCGCACGCAAGGAAGTGCCAGATAGTCGGGACCCACCTGGTCGAAGCGTACGTAGCGTTGTCATTCTGGTCGTGAACGTGTACGTACATACTGGTCGAAACAGGGGTCCGGTTGGATCGGGAGGGGTGTGGCGTATCGCAAAACGGAGGAAACGGACTTGTGTTGGAGCGCTACGGTCGAAACGGGGGTCTTGTTCATCGGGAGGGGTGTGGCGTACCGCAAAAAGGGACTCCACGGGATACTGTTCATCTCCACCGTCGACCCCCTCCAGCCTCCATGGGCTACTGTTCATCCACCGTCGACCTCCTCCAGCCTCCACTTGCGACTGTTCATCCATGGGCTCATGTTCATCCAGCCTCCACCGCGCGCTACTCCATCGACTACTATCCAACCAGCCCTCTCCACGGGCTCCTGTTCAACCACCCCTCCATGGGCTACTGTTCATCCTGCCCTCCATCGTCACTGTTCATCCTGCCCTCCACAGGGTGGTCCTATTCATCCTGTCCTCCACGGGGTCCTGTTCATCCAGCCCCAACTAGCTTGATCGACCAAGGTACTATTCATCTAGAGGCAACACCACGGGGTCCTATTCATCCACCCCCACCGGGAACTGTTCATCCAACC
>NC_057806.1:246138084-246198066 GCF_018294505.1 Triticum aestivum | reverse complement strand
CCAGAGGCAACATCGATCGGCTTCAGTTAGCAGTAGTAGCGAAGGAATCACTCGATCGGGTTCAGTTAACAGCCATTGATCGATCGCTCGGGTTCAGTAACGCGTAGCCTGCAGTGCAATCGCTCGGGTTCAGTTAGAGCCCAATGCCTCGCTCGGGTTCAGTTAGATCCAAACGCCTCGCACCCACGCGCGTGCGTGTATGAGAGAAACGCGC
This sequence comes from Triticum aestivum, assembly GCF_018294505.1. NCBI lineage: Eukaryota > Viridiplantae > Streptophyta > Magnoliopsida > Poales > Poaceae > Triticum > Triticum aestivum. Next base: position 246,197,852 of record NC_057806.1, on the reverse strand, counting down.
ATCGCTCGGCCCCGACCACCCACCGTAACCAGGAACACCCCGATATTTTCCTCGCCCTCGCTTCTACCACGGTTTTTTCCGTCATGGACGACCCAAAGAATGTCATGCAGCTGCGTCTCCGGCCCGCCTAGGACAAAAAGCCCATTTTTTGTCATGATTTTTTGTCATAGAAGTAGGACTCCACCACATCTATGATGATACCGGGTTTTGTCACAATTATCGTCATAAAAGTGTCATAAGTATGACAGGAAAAAAATTCGTTCGGCCCAAAATGTCACGGATGTGTCTTTTTTTGTAGTATTTGGAAGAAATGAACCTGAGTAAACAAGGTTAGATAACACAGATACATCCACTAAACATAGCAAGAACTGCAAACCACAAGAGTACCAAGACTGGGATGACATGTGGAGACTGAGTACTAGGTACTCCTATTGGATATAGGCATGTCACCAAAGGTAAAGATATGCAATGAATTCAAAGATTTCCTTCCCTTAGAAGTCTTTCTCCCCCTGAATCTTATATGGGATACTGGGAGAAGGTAGGGACAAGAAAATCAGAGTGAAACAAGAAAAATAGCACAAAACAAACATAACACATACTGACATGTCTTCCCCTCTAAAGACATGTGACTTCTCTCCTCTTGAACACCAAGCATCTGGGGTCTCTTTCTCCATTTGATGCGATTGAGCATTCCCCCCTTTGAAGTACTCTCCCCCTTTGGAAGTGATTAAGCTTTGATGTGATCTCTCTCTCCCCCCTTTGACATCAATTTCCAAGAAGGGATCTTCTAGTTTGTGAGTCAAAATAGGTTTGGTACTTGAGTCACAGAGCAAAGTAGCATATAGAGTGTGATGCTGGTAGAGGACAAGAATCATTGAGTGGAGCTGGAGTAAAAAATGCAGGATGCAAGTGGCAAATTTTCTTCTCTACAGTGAAATCGGTAACACTGAGTTGTATTCTTCGGTGGCACCGAAATGCTTCGGTTTGACTGGAAGCGACAGATCGGTGTGACCGAGTTCAACACGGAGAGAACATTTGTCACCTCAGCTCACTAGGCAAATAAGATCTCACAAATATTTGCAAGGAATTAATTGAAGGATTTGCAATGAATTAGATGCAGTGAATGCAGAACAAAGCAAAGAAAAGAAGAATTAGATGAAGTTTTTTAAAAAAAAATAAGAAGGGGAACAAATATGTAAGAACACGGAGAGACATAAGGGAACTTCATCTAGAATTGGTCGGCAAAAAATTCACCTATATTAGAGTATATTGACTGAGGAGTCAAGTGAGAGCACTTGATCATAGGCCATACTCATTGTTTAAGCTCAAAATGGGGTTACCATTTTCCGTTTAAGCATTTGATGTATTCGCATCTTGTTGAGTTGCTTTGACCCATGACTTGGGGTAAAGCTTCTCAAAGATGGAATAACATACCTTGGGTGGTGGTGTTGATCTTCATCATGTAGTTGAACTTGTGTGGGATGCTCAAGGTTGATGTAGCTCATCAATGATTGGGAGCATCACTTGTAGTTTCAGTTCATCTACCTACATGGGTTAGTCTTGCAAGGAAGAGCACTTGTGTATCCAAATTGACAATCATGAATTTGATACCAAATAAAATTTGATCTATAGAAATGGTCAAAGGATATGTTGTAAGATTTCATGATTCCTTGTCTTCAACCATCATATTGTATAGCATGCAAGGGTGCAAATATATCCAAGACATATGATCATCATCACAAGAGAAACATCAAGGATTAGTCAAAGGATCATGCCTTGCATGTATCCGAATGGAGTTTCTACTCCAAGTTTGAAGCATCAATGATGTTCAATTCACCTCTCAAGTGGCAAAATACTTTCTCATCAAGCGGTTTGGTGAATATATCCGCTAATTGCTTGTCGGTACGAACATGCTTAAGATCAATGTCCCCTTTAGCAACATGATCTTGAATGAAATATGATGAACTACAATATGCTTAGTTCGAAAATGTTGCACGGGATTGTGAGCAACCTTAATAGCACTTTCATTGTCACAAAGCAATGGAACATGTTTCACATAGATCCCATAATATTTAGGAGTTTGGGTCATCCAAAGTAATTGAGCACAACATGAACCGACAGCAATGTATTCCGCTTCGGCGGTGGATAAGGATACCGAGTTTTGTTTCTTGGAGGACCAAGACACAAGAGATCTACCAAGAAATTGACAAGTACCCGAAGTGGACTTTCTATCAACCTTGTAACCGGCGTAGTTTGAATCGGAGTAGCCAACAAGATCAAAAGAGGACCTCTTAGGATACCAAATGGCAAAATTTGGTGTATGAATTAAGTATCTCACTATCCTTTTCACAGCCTTAAGATGACATTCTTTGGGGGCTGCTTGATATCATGCACACATGCACACACTTAGCATAATATTGGGACAGGAGGCACATAGATATAACAATGAACCAATCATAGAACGATAAACCTTTTGGTTAACCGATTTGCCATCTTTGGTCAAGTCAATGAACCAACCATACCTTTGCTTTCTTGCATGTTGAACTTCTTGAATAAGTCCTTGGTGTACTTTGTTTGAGAAACAAAGGTGCCTTCCTTGGTTTGCTTGATTTGCAACCCAAAAAAGAACTTGATTTCACTCATCATAGACATCTGGAACTTCTCCGACATTAGCTTTCCAAACTTTTCACTAAAATGAGGGTTAGTTGAACCAAATATGATATCATCAACATAAATTTGGCACACAAATAATTCACCATTAATCATTTTAGTGAAGAGAGTAGAATCAATCTTTCCAATCTCACAGCCTTTTTCAATAAGGAACTTGGTCAAGCATATATACCATGCTCTAGGAGCTTGTTTAAGACCATAAAGAGCTTTGTGGAGTTTGTAAACATGATCAGGTTTCTTAGGATTAACAAAGCCGGGAGGTTGTTTAACATAAACTTCCTCCTCAATTTCACCATTTAGAAAAGAACTTTTAATGTCCATTTGGTACAAGGAGATATCATGGTGATTAGCATAGGCAAGTAAGATGCGGATGGACTCAAGTCTAGCAACGGGGGCATATGTCTCACCACAGTCCATACCTTCGACTTGAGTGTAGCCTTGGGAAACGAGACGTGCTTTGTTGCGAACGACTTTTCCATCTTCGTCTTGCTTGTTGCGAAACACCCATTTGGTAACGATGATGTTGTGGTTGTTGTCGGGCTCTCGACCAATGTCCACACTTGGTTTCTCTCAAAGTTATGTAGCTCTTCGTGCATGGCATTTATCCTATCCGGATCTTCTAATGCTTCTTCAACCTTCATAGGTTCAATGCTAGAGATGAATGAATAATGTTCACAACAATTAGCCAAACGAGTTTTAGAGCGAGTGATTCTCCCGGTTTGAATACCTTTGAAGATTTGTTCAATGGGGTGGTCTCGTGAAACCCTTGCTCGAACTCGTGGGAGCTTTTGTTTGGGTCGGGGTGGAGCATCTTCTTCATCATCTCGTTCTTCTTCTTGTCCTTCCTCGTTGTTGACGTTGTCATTCTCTTGTCGAGGTGGAGAACAAGGTTGATGAGGTTCATCTTGGTGTATTTCCTTGTTTTGTTCATCTTGGCTTGCCCCACTTGTGGATGCTTCCATGTCAACTCTTGGTTCACCTTGACGTGAGGTAGAAGCTTCCACTTGGATGGATGAGGTACTCTCCTTCACCTCTGTTGGACGAATCTTGCCAATAGACAAGTCTTGGCTTGCTTCCGAGGGGTCTTTGTCTCCTACATTAATTGGCAATTGCTCTACTTGCGAGCCGTTAGATTCATCAAACTTCACATCTACCGTCTCTTCAACCTTTTGGGTGAAATTGTTGTAGACACGGTAAGTTTGAGAGTTTGAGCCATAACCAAGTAGGAAACCCTCATGAGATTTAGGAGCAAATTTAGAACGACTATGCTTATCAAGAATGTAGCACTTTGAGATGAATACCCGAAAGTATGCAACTTGGGGTTTGTTACGGGTGAGAAGCTCATATGTCGTTTTGCCGAGTAGCTTGTGAAGATACAAGCGATTTGTTGCATGACAAGCTATCTCAACTGCTTCTGCCCAAAAGTTTTTTGGCGTCTTGTACTCATCAAGCATCGTTCTCGCCATCTCAATAAGAGTCCGGTTCTTCCTCTCAACAACTCCATTTTGTTGAGGCGTGTACGTAGCCGAGAACTCATGTGAAATCCCTTCTTCGTCAAGAAAGGTACCCACATTTGCGTTCTTGAACTCCGTTCCTTTGTCACTTCGAACCTTCTTGATCTTTACTTCAAATTGATTTTGGGCCTTCCTAGCGAAGTTCTTGAAGATCTTTTGGACTTGTGATTTATCATCAAGAAAGAACACCAACGTAAATCTTGAAAAATCATCAACTATAACTAGACCAAATGAGTTTCCACCGAGATTTTTGTAGGCATTGGGACCAAAGAGATCCATATGAAGTAGCTCGAGCGGTCTTCTCGTGGTCATAATGTTCTTCATGGGGTGACTTCCTCCAACTTGTTTTCCTGCTTGACAAGCACTGCACAATCTATCCTTGTCAAATATAACATCTTTCACTCCAAGGATATGATCACCTTTAATAAGCTTATAAAGATTTCACATGCCCACGTGACCTAACCTTCTATGCCACAACCAAGCTTTAGAAGATTTAGCAATTAAGCAAGTTCTAGGTTGAGCCTTTTTAGTGAAATCTACAATGTAAAGATCACCTCTACGTAAACCGGTAAGACCATCTTATGATTATCTCTATGAAACACTTGGCAATCTACTTCAGTAAATAGGACATTGAAACCAAAGCCAGCAAGTCTAGATATGGAAAGAAAATTATAGCCAAGGGATTCGATGAGCATAACATTTTGTATGGAGCTATCATGTGAGATGGCCACCTTACCAAGGCCAACCACCTTACCCTTTGACTTGTCACCAAAAGTGACATACTTTTGAGAGCCGGCGTTTTCAGCAAGCTCATGAAACATATCCTTATCTCCGGTCATGTGATCAGTACATCCACTATCAAGAACCCATTCCTTTCCTCCGACCATGTAACAGTGAAGATTTGCCATAAGACCAAAGTGTCTCATAGACTCGTCGAGATCAAAGTCACTATCCTCATCCTCATCATAGTATCCATGTTCAACGTCGTCTTGTGATGGATCAATTCCTAGAGAGGGTAATTCATTAGATAAATGGTCATCACAATAATCATCTTTATGAATTCTAATGGCTTCGGATATGATATTGCTAATGATTCCAACATCTCCTTTGGCACGCATGAGATTGGTAAGCTCAAATAGACAATCACCAAACCTAGGATCATTGAAATTCATCTTGCTCAAGGCAATAGACTTATGAAGAATTTTATCTAGATTTTGCAAGGAATAGTTTGGGAAACGTTCCTCAAGAAATCTCCATATGGTGTAAGCACAATCAAGAGCAAGCAAGCTAGCAATCAAGTTTCTAGGTAATCCTCCAGTGATTAAATTGACAGTTCTAAGATTACGGATCATTCTTATAGACTCATCAAGGGTAGGATGCAAGGGGTCAACAAGGCACACACAAGGAGTAGTAATGTACTTGTTCAAGTGATATTCATTGAAAATCTCAAGCATCTCAATTTTCCACTCATGAAAGAACTCTCCATCAAGTATAGGCACTCTACGTCTAAGATTCCCCAACATAGACTCATCCATCTTCCTCCAAAGGTCTTTAAACCAAAGCAATGGAGACTAATGCTCTGATACCAATTGAAATGATCGAGAAGAGGTGTCTAGAGGAGGGTGAATAGACTCTTGGCAAAGACAAGTAGCAGTTTTTAATTTCTTTAGGTTAAGGTGGAGTTTTAGCACAAGTTTAAACATTCACAATACATTTCAAGCAAGCATGGCAAGAGTATATGAGCAGTGGAAAGTGAAGCATGCAAGTTGCAAGAAAGTAAAGGGATGGGATTGGAGTATGCAAACGCAACTGGAGACACGGAGATTTTTGGCGTGGTTCCGATAGGTGGTGCTATCGTACATCCATGTTGATGGAGACCTCAACCCACGAAGGGTAACGGTTGCGTGAGTCCACGGAGGGCTCCACCCACGAAGGGTCCATGAAGAAGCAACCTTGTCTATCCCACCATGGCCATCGCCCACGAAGGACTTGCCTCACTAGGGTAGATCTTCATGAAGTAGGCGATCTCCTTTCCCGTACAAACTCCTTAGTTCAACTCCATAATCTTGACGGAGGCTCCCAAGTGACACCTAATCAATCTAGGAGACACCACTCTCCAAAAGGTAATAGATGGTGTGTTGATCATGAACTCCTTGCTCTTGTGCTTCAAATGATAGTATCCCCAACACTCAACTCTCTCACACAGATTAGGATTTGATAGAAAGATGATTTGAGTGGAAAGCAACTTGCGGAAGGCTAGAGATCAAGATTCTTGTGGTTGGATTGGAATATCTTGCTCTCAACACAAGAGTAGGTGGTTCTCTCTCAGAAAATGAATGGTGGAAGTGTAGGCACGTTCTGATTGCTCTCCTTCATAATGAAGGAAGGGTGGAGGGGTATATATAGCCTCCACACAAAATCTAACCGTTACACACAATTTACCAAACTCGGTGGGACCGAATCAGAAAACTCGGTTAGACAGATTCAGTTCATAATGAGACCGTTAGGCATTTCGGTGGGACCGATACAAACAACTCGGTGGGACCGATGTGCTAGGGTTAGGGTAAAACCTCATCTCGGTTTGACCGATTACACAAACTCGGTGGGACCGATTTTGGTAATAAGAAAAACAGAGAGTTTATCAGGCAAACTCGGTGGGACCGAAATAATTACAATATGTAACACAAAGTTTGCAAGCCCATCTCAGTGAGACCGGGATCCCATCGGTGAGACCGAATTGATTAGGGTTTCTGGCAGTGGCTATGTCAGGTGAACTCGGTGGCGTCGGATAGATCAAATTGGTGGGGCCGAGTTTGACTTTTGGTTTGGGACATATGTGGATATGAGAAAGTGGTTGAGGGCTTTGGAGGATATCACTAAGCACTTTGAGCAAGGAAGCCATTAAGCAACACCTCGTCCCCTTTTAATAGTATTGGCTTTCCTATGGACTCAATGTGATCTTGGATCACTAAAATGAAAATGTAGAGTCTTGAGCTTTTGAGCCTGAGCCAATCCTTTGTTCTTAGCATCTTGCAGGGGTTCCACATCCTCTTGTCCAGGTCACTCCATTTGTTGAACTTATCTAAAATATACTAGATAAAACATTAGTCCAACAAGAGATATGTTGACATTAATTACCAAAACCACCTAGGGAGCACTTGTGCTTTTAGTCACACTACACATGCATATATCACTCGCACTCGATAGACCCATATAAAACTATCTCTCTCCCTCATTCTCTCTCCGTCTCTCTCACACACACAATCTCACGCCTAGCTAAGTATGACTATCTCTCACTCAATTGTAGGCACATGCAGTCCCCCTATGTATATGACTATTTCTCAGTCTCCATCACAAACATATGCATTGTCTCTTTCCCTCACTTGGTCTAACTCAATTTCTCTCAGGGCATCTTTCTATCGCACATGCACCTCATCCCTAGATCTCCCACCCACATAGTCCCCTCATGATCTCGAGGGGATCTCTCTATCAGAAACACACCCTCTCTCCCTCCCTATGCGTCCATCTTCTTCATGCGTCCCTCTCGACCTCCGCCCCTTGTTGGCCAGACCTCTATTGGACATGTGTTATTTGGGTGTCTCTCACCTCGCTTTTCTATCTCGGAGATGCAGGCGTGATATGTTTGCATAAGTAACGAACACACACACTCTCTCTGTATTTTATCGTTTGTTGTTCTCTTTCACACACACACACACACTCTTTTGCACACTCACTCTTTCTCCTTTTCACACACTTGATCTGCCTCGACTTAGGTACTCTCTTCGGTCCATAACATGTAGATTTATTGAAAATTCAAACTTCACAAAGTTTGACCAGGAACGTGGAGAAAATCATTTACATCTAGAACGACAAACATATATCATTAGATTCATCATGAGATGTAGTTTCGTATGATGTATCTTTTGTATTGTAGATATAAATAATATTTGTGTAAACCTAGTCAAAGTTTCCAAAGATTGACTTCTAAAAAAATTATATGCACTACATTATCGAACGGATGGAGTATCTCTTTCCCCCTCTCGGCTATATGATGCACCACTCAGCTGTATCAGGGCTCCTCTATCTCTCTCTCAAACTTTATATCTCCCTGGTTCACACATACACATATCTCGCTCATGCTACATAGACCCATCTAACACTCTCCGCCCTTGTTCTCTCTCTATGTGACACACACCCCCTATAAGTACCATAATCTCTCACTCCATCATAGGCACACACACTCCCCCCTAAGTATAACTATCTCTCACTATCCTTCAGGAACACATGCATTGCCTCCTTCCATCCATATGTCTATCTCGGTATCTCTCGGGGTATTTTCTATCGCGCACACACCTTGTCACTCGATCTCCCATCCATGTAGTCCCATCACAATCTTCGGGGGATCTCTCTGTCACAAACACACACTCTCTCCTCCCCATGCCTGCATTTTCTCCATATGTCTCTCTCGACCTCTCTCCCTTGTTTATCAGACCTCTCTTGGCCACGTGCTAGGGGTCTTTCTCTCTCGATTGCAGACAACCACACACTTTCTCCTCACCTCACTTCCGCTGTCGAATATGCATGTGTGATATGTTTGCATAGGACACACACATTTTTTCTCTACTTTATCGTGTGTTATCCATGTCTCTTTCACACATGCACACGCAATTTTTTCACTCACTCTTTCTATTTCTACCTCTCTTTCTAGGTAGGTACTCTCTCACGTCAAACATATGGATGTTTTGAAAAGTCAAACCTCAGAAAAGTTTGACCAGGTATATGTGGAGAAAAACATTTACATCTGGAACGATCATTAGATTCATCACAACATGTACTTACTTCATACTATCATTTATCATTGGCACTGTAGATATAAGTAATTTCTTTATAAATTGGTCAAAGTTTCAAAAGTTTGACTTTTAAAAAATATAGGCACTACATTATCGAACGGAGGAGTAGCTATTTATCTCTCTCTCTACTATCTCTCACGGGCCTCCCCTCTCACTCGATCTCTCTTTACCGAGGGATTATATGGTCTCAGCGTATGGCTTCGTATATTGTTTAGTTGACTGGTCAACCAGTCCACATGCTGCCTTGTCAGCTCGTGTTCTCTATCTTCGTGTGCTGGCCCATGTGGCAGTGGGTGAAAATAAGTAAACTAGAGGCCCACCTGACACCCGGTGAAGTAAACAAAGTCGAAACCACTTTTTAAGCTTAAAGTTGAAACCATTCGCGGTAGTACCCCGCATGCTAGTAAATCAACGCTGCTACACACAACGCATGCACGGCCGATGCATCCACGATTCAGACGTGGTAGCACCAACAGCTAGCATGCATGCAGGAGCACTGTTGGGGAAGGAGAATCGTGCACACGTCATGCGTTTTCTATCATGCGTGAAGCAATTCCGCTAGTAAATTGAGGGCACACTTCTTCCGCGTGAAGGACTGATGTCTACTATGCAGCTTTATTCTTGTAGACTCGTGTTGGGCCTCCAAGCGCAGAGTTTTGTAGGATAGTAGCAATTTTCCCTCAAGTGGATGACCTAAGGTTTATCAATCTGTGGGAGGTGTAGCATGAAGATGGTGTCTCTCAAACAACCCTGCAGCCAAATACAAGAAATCTCTTGTGTCCCCAACACACCCAATACAATGGCAAATTGTATAGGTGCACTAGTTCGGTGAAGAGATGGTGATAAAAGTGTAATATTGATGGTAGAAATATATTTTTATAATCTGAATAAATAAAAATAGCAAGGTAGCAAATAGTAAACGGGCACAAAAACGGTATTGCAATGCTTGAAAATGAGGCCTAGGGTCCGTACTTTCGCTAGTGCAATCTCTCAACAATGCTAATATAATTGGATTATATAACCATCCCTCAACGTGCAACGAATAATCACTCCAAAGTTCCTATCTAGCGGAGAACATAAGAAGAAATCGTATGTAGGGTACGAAACCACCTCGAAGCTATTCTTTCCGATCAATCTATCCAAGAGTTCATACTAAAATAACACCAAATAATTTCAGAATCGTAATACTCAATCCAACACAAAGAACCTCAAAGAGTGCCCCAAGATTTCTATCGGAGAAACAAAAGACGAGAACGTGCATCAGCCCCTATGCATAGATTACCCCAATGTCAGCACGGAAATCCACGAGTTGAATGCCAAAACACATATCAAGTGAATCAATATGATACCCCATTGTCACCACGAGTATTCATATGCAAGACATATATCAACTGCTCTCAAATCCATAAAAGTATTCAATCCAATAACAATGAAATCTCAAAGGAAAAAACTCAATTCATCACAACAAGATAGAGAGGGGAAAACACCATATGATCCAACTATATTAACAAAGCCCGCGATACATCAAGATCGTGACATCTCAAGAACACGAGTGATAACGCACAAGTATAGGGGATCATTTGTAGCCTTTTCGATAAATAAGATTGTCGAATCCAACGAGGAGCTAAACGCAAAACAAATATTCCCTCAAGTTTTATCGACCACCGATACAACTCTATGCACTCTTGACGTTTGCTTTATTGAAAACAAGTATGAAACTATTTTGTAGGTACGATGCTAGAACTACTTTGCAAGAATAAAACTAGAAGTATTTTTTAATATAGTAAAAGTTAGGTGTTTAGTAAGAGGGTTTATGTCAACAAGAAAGTTATTTGTCACTAGGCAATCGCTAACAAGTACCGGTAATCATTCCTGCAATTCTATATGAGGGAGAGGCATGAGCTAACATACTTTATCTACTTGGATCATATGCACTTACGATTGGAACTCTAGCAAGCATCCGCAACTAGTAAAGATCATTAAGGTCGTTAAACCCAACCATAGCATTAAGTATCAAGTCCTTTTTTATCCCATATGCCATAGCCCACCTACTCGAGTTTAAGCTTATGTCACTCTCGCAACCCACCATAAGTGAACCATGAACATATTGCAACACCCTACAACGGGGGCCTGTCACGTTTGCGTGAGAATTGAGGGAACAATAGGACATCACCATAAATAAAATATACAATCATACCAACCAAGATCAAGATTAACCCACATGACAAAATGGATCTACTCAAACATCATAGGATAACCATAGATCATTGGGAAATAATATATGGAGTTGAGCACCATGTTTAAGTAGAGATTACAGCGGGGAGAAGAGGTGTTACACCGCTGCATAGAGGGGGAGAGAGAGTTGGTGTTGACGGTAGCAATATTGTTGATGTAGATCGCCGTCATGATCGTTGCCCCGGCAGCACTCCGGCGCCACCGAAAGCGAGGAGGAGAGAGCCCCCCCTACTTCTTCTTCTTCCTTGCCCCCTAGATTGTGAGGAGAATTCCCCCTCTGGTCCGTGGTCTCCTATGGCGGTGGAGGAGCGGGATCCCCTCCGAGATTGGAACTCCCTCTCTGTTCTCTTCTGTTTCGCGTCCCTCGATCTGGCCGAAAACCGTTTCTTATATTCCGGGAGATCCATAACTCCGATTGCGGTGAGATTTTAACATGATTTTTTACCTGGATATAAGATTCCTTGCGCCTGAAGTAGAGCTCCAACCGATGTACAAGGTGAGCACAACCCACCACCAGGCGCCAGGGGCCTCTGGTGTGCACTGGTGTCTTGTGGGCTGTGTGGGCCTCCGTTTGCGGTGATTCCAACTCCCAAAAATCACATACATTCCAAAATAATTCCCTGTAAAATTTTATTGCATTTGGACTTCGTTTGATATGGATTTTCTGCAAAAAAAAACATGCAACAAAAAGGAACTGGCACTGGGCACTGGATAAGTAAGTTAGTCCAAATAAATCATATAAAAAGTTGCCAAAAGTATGTAAAAGTCGAATAATATTGGCATGAAAAATCCAAAAAATATAGATCCGACGGAGACGTATCAGCATCCCCAAGCTTAATTCTTGCTCGTCCTCGAGCAGGTGAATGATAAAAGAAGATAATTTTTGATGTGGAATGCTACCTAGCATAAACTTGATCATATATCTAATCATGGCATGAATATTAATACATAAGTGGTCCAAATCAATAGTCTATAATTTGACAAAGACATCAATACTCAGGCATCCCCACAAACAATCATGTCTTTCAAAATATTAATGCTAAAGAAAGCTATCCCTACAAAATCATATAGTCTTGTCATGCACTGTTGTCTTAACACAAGTATTTATCATGCACAAACCCGATGACAAGCCGAGCAATTGGTTCATACTTTTTAATGCGCTTCAGCTTTTTCAACCCTCACGTAATACATGAGCGCAAGCCATGGATATAGCACTATGGGTGGAATAGAGTATGATGATAGGCGTAAATATAAAGAAGACAAAAGGTAAGAAAGTCTCACAACGATGCGGCTAACCAACGGGCTATGGAAATGCCCATCAATCAATATCAATGCGAGGAGTAGGGATTTCCATGCAACGGATGCACTAAGAGCTATAAGTGTATGAAAGCTCAATATGAAAACTAAGTGGGTGTGCATCCTGTAATGAAAAATTCCCACTAGTATATGAAAGTGACAACATAGGAGACTCTTCATATGAAAAACATGGTGCTACTTTGAAGCACAAGTGTGGTAAAGGATACTAACAATGCCCCTTCTCTCTTTGTTTATTTTTTATTTTTCTTTTTTTCTTTCCTTTTTCTTTTTTTCTTTTTCTTTTTCTCTCATTGTCCAGAGTCTCATCCCAACTTGCGGCGGGATCATAGTCTTCATCATCCTTTCCTCACTGGGGCACTACTCTAAAAATGAATAATGATGATCATCACACTTATATTTACTTATAAATCAAAAGAAATAAAAATGATGAACGGTGGATGATCCACAACTACTATGTCAGCTATATGATCATGCAAAGCAATATGACAACGAATGCTCAAGTCATCGAATGAAAGCGGTGGAAGTTGCATGGCAATATATCTCGGAATGGCCATGGAAAAGCCATAATAGGTAGGTATGGTGGCTGTTTTGAGGAAGATATAATAAGGCTTATGTGTGATAGAGCGTATCATATCACGGGGTTTGGATGCACCTGCGAAGATTGCACCACGTCTCGATGTGAGAAAGGGCAATGCACGATACCATAGAGGCTAGCAAATTGCGAAAAGGTAAGAGTGTGTATAATCCATGGACTCACATTAGTCATAAAGAACTCATATACTTATTGCAAAAATTTATTAGCCCTCGAAGCAAAGTACTACTATGCATGCCCCTAGGGGGATAGATTGGTAGGAGAAGACCATCGCTCGTCCCCGACCGCCACTCATAAGGAAGACAATCAATAATAAATCATGCTCCAACTTCATAGCATAACAAGAGACTATACGTGCATGCTTCGGGAATCACAAACCTTAACACCAATATTCTTACTAAACACAACCATTTACTAGTACGTCCCACATATTCCATCTCTATATCACAAAACTATTGCAAGGCATCAAACATATCATATTCAGTGATCCATAAGTTTTATGTAGGATTTTATGACTAACCATGCAATTAACCAAATCCTTTTTGACTCTCTAAATAGATATAAGTGAAGCATGAGAGTTTAATTATTTCTACAAAATACCATGCTCTAATAAATATAATTGAAGCAAAAGAGCATTCTACAAACAACGGTTTTCTATGTGAAGAGAAATAGGCAATCCAAACTTCAAATGATATAAGTGAAGCACATGAAGCATTCTATAAAGCCATACTCAAAAGATATAAGTGAAGTGCAATGAGAATTCTATAAATCAACCATGGACTATCTCATACCAGCATGGTGCATAAAATAAAAGTGAAAACTAAATGCAAAAGACGCTCCAAGATTTGCACATATCGCATGAACGAAACGAATCTGAAAACATACCGATACTTGTTGAATAAAGATGGGATGCCTTCCGGGGCATCCCCAAGCTTAGACGCTTGAGTCTCCTTGAATATTTACTTGGGGTGCCTTGGGCATCCCCAAGCTTGAGCTCTTTCCTCTCTTCCTTCTCCTCACATCGAGACCTCCTCGATCTTCGAACACTTCATCCACACAAAACTTAACCGAACTTTTAGTGGTAGGGTTAGTGAATATGTCAATGAAATCCCATCATGTACTGATATAACATTATTTTATAATTGTAAACAAACATTACCCACTGTATGCTATCACAATTCTATGGCCCCAAGTCAAGGAGGCTTCAATAAGAATTCAAACATACGCAAATAATGAAGCTATAACAGCAATCTGTGAAAACAGGATAGTATGTAAAGATTCGAACATCCACCATACTTATGTAACTCAAAAAAATTATTACAAAACTAGGAAAAACATTTTGTATAGAAATACATTACAAAAGGTTTCAGAACCATTTGACGTTCCAGTAAAAAATGTAAAATCGCGCACTACAGCCAAAGTTTCTGTTTTGCACCGCACAAACCAACAAGCAATTTAAACATCCTAAAGGCAAATCTTGGCACATTATTTTTATAATAAAATGGAATTGTACAAGGGGATAATTATTTTTGTTGAAAAGTTTTTGTAATTAAGATTCACAAAGTTTCCCTGAGCATGAACAAAGTTCAAGGATGCCCCCCACTTTCACAATGCTCGTCTCTCTCACTTTCGCTTTTCTTTTTGTGAAGTTTTAAAGTTACCCCCTATATTTTTTTGTTTTTAAACTTATAAAAGCACTCAACAAAAATAAATGACTCTCTCAAACTTATGGGTTGTCTCCCTGGCAGCGCTTTCTTTAAAGCCATTAAGCTAGGCATAAAGTGCTCAAGTAATGAATCCACCCGGATCCCAAGGTATATCAAAGCCAATTTTAATTAACAATGATTTGGCATTTAGTAGTGAGCACAAAGCAACTTATATCGAGCAATGACGAAGTCTAACTCTCTTCCTATGCATCGACATGTCATACAAGAACAATTCACGCACATCAAGTAAAGGCCAATACATAGCATAAGCAGTTTCTTGCAATTTTATCATGTTGGAAACATAGAGAGGTGGAGATATAGTTCCTCTCTCATAATAATTGCAAGTAGGAGCAGCAAGCACATGCATATTATACTCATCAAAGTCATCATGTGCAACGGTAAAAGGCAACCCATCAATGTAATCCTTAATAAGAACAAACTTCTCCGATATAGTGTAGTTTGGAGGATTCAAAAGGATAATAGGACTATCATGCGTGGGTGCAATAGCAACAATTTCATTCTTAATATAAGGAACTATAGCAAGTTCATCTTCATAATCATAATTCATAATGGAATCATGGCCACAAGCATAGCAAGCATCTAGTTCATCAAAAAGGGATATTTCAAACGAATCAGCGGGATCATAGCAATTATCATGGCATTCATCCTTCGGTCAGAACAAAGGGAAATTAAACAACGTATGAGTTGAAGAGTTACTCTCATTAGAAGGTGGGCACGGGTGATCAGTCCTCTCTTCCTCCATTTGTTCTTCGCTCTCCTCATCATCTTTTTCATCCAATAAGCTCACAGTTTCATCATTTTCTTCTTCCATAGACTCCTACAAAATATTAGTCTTTTCTTGGACAGCGGAGTTATGCTTAATAAATACATCAATATCATAATTGTATTTATAATTATCATAGCTATATTTAAGGATAGAAAGATTTTTAGGTCTATATACTGAATCATCAAAATCTTCAAACTTTTCAAACAAAGATTCAATTTCATATGCACCCTTAAAAGCAACAAATTCTTCTATTTGTTCCACATCATAATAATCATATATACCTCTAGCATAAGAAGCCAAGGTTTCATTATCATTAAATTTGCATGAATAGGGAAGGTGTGGAACCTCAATCTTAGAGCAACAAGTATAATCATATCTCAAGCATATATTCCAAGCATACCATTTCAACATTTCAATTTGATCCCATAAAAGTTTTCCCTTTTGAGTCAAGCGATAATCCCTAAAGTATTCATGTTGATCCAACGTTACTCCCATTATCAAGTTGAATGGGGTTTTCTCAGGATTATCAAAGTAGTGAATAATATTTTTCACATAACGAGCATCGAGGGTTTTAGGAGGTTCCCCATCTCCATGAGTAGCAAGTACCACTAATTTTTTTGGTGTTTCGTGTTCCATATCCATAACTAAAGATAGAGAACAACTCAGAACAGAAAATAAAAACTACTTAGTGATAAAGCAAACAAGCACACACACGAGAATATTCACCCCACGCTATTTCTCCCCGGCAATGGCGCCAGAAAAAGGTCATGATAACCCACAAGTATAGGGGATCGTTTGTAGCCTTCTTCGATAAATAAGAGTGTCGAACCGAACAAGGAGCTAAAGGCAGAACAAATATTCCCTCAAGTTCTATCGACCACCGATACAACTCTACGCACACTTGATGTTTGCTTTATCAAAAAAAAGTATGAAACTATTTTTGTAGATATGATGCTAGAACTACTTTGCAAGAATAAAACTAGAAGTATTTTACAAGATAATAAAAATTAGGTGTTTAGTAAGAGGGTTTGTGTCAACAACAAAGTTATTTGTCCCTAGGCAATTGATAACAAGTATCGGTAATCATTCTTGCAATTCTATATGAGGCAGAGGCATGAGCTAACATACTTTCTCTACTTGGATCATATGCACTTATGATTGGAACTCTAGCAAGCATCCGCAACTACTAAAGATCATTAAGGTCATGAAACCCAACCATAGCATTTAGTATCAAGTCCTCTTTATCCCATATGCCATAGCCCACCTACTCGAGTTTAAGCTTCTATCACTCTCGCAACCCACTGCTACCTCTTGAGCACTTGTGTTGGTTTTCCCTTGAAGAGGAAAGGGTGGTGCTGCAAAGTAGCGTAAGTATTTCGCTCAGTTTTTGAGAACCAAGGTATCAATCCAGTAGGAGGCTACGCGCGAGTCCCTCACACCTACACAAAACAAATAAATCCTCGCAATCAACGCGATAAGGGGTTGTCAATCCCTACACGGTCACTTACGAGAGTGAGATCTGATAGATATGATAAGATAATTTTTTTGGTATTTTTATGATAAAGATGCAAAGTAAAATAAAAGCAATGAAAATAAATTATTATTGGAAGATTAATATGATGAAGATACACCTAGGGGCCATAGGTTTCACTAGTGGCTTCTCTCAAGAGCATAGGTATTTTACGGTGGGTGAACAAATTACTGTCGAGCAATTGACAGAATTGAGCATAGTTATGAGAATATCTAGGTATGATCATGTATATAGGCAGGACGTCCAAGACAAGTAGACCAACTCCTGCCTGCATCTACTACTATTACTCCACACATCGACCGCTATCCAGCATGCATCTAGAGTATTAAGCTCATAAGAACAGAGTAACGCCTTAAGCAAGATGACATGATGTAGAGGGATAAATTCATGCAATATGATAAAAAAGCCATCTTGTTATCCTCGATGGCAACAATACAATACATGCCTTGCTGCCCCTACTGTCACTGGGAAAGGACACCGCAAGATTGAACCCAAAGCTAAGCACTTCTCCCATTGAAAGAAAGATCAATCTAGTAGGCCAAACCAAATTGATAATTCGAAGAGACTTGCATCGATAACCAATCATACATAAAAGAATTCAGAGAAGATTCAAATATTGTTCATAGATAAACTTGATCATAAACCCACTATTCATCGGTCTCAACAAACACACCACAAAAGAAGATTACATCGAATAGATCTCCACAAGAGAGGGGGAGAACTTTGTACTGAGATCCAAAAAGAGAGAAGAAGCCATCTAGCTAATAACTCTGGACCCAAAGGTCTAAGGTCAACTACTCACACTTCATCAGAGAGGCTATGGTGTTGATGTAGAAGCCCTCCATGATGGATGCCCCCTCCGACGGAGCTCCGAAACAGGCCCCAAGATGGGATCTCATGGATACAAAAAGTTACGGCGGTGGAATTAGGGTTTTGGCTCCGTATCTGATCGTTTGGGGGTATGTAGGTATATATAGGAGGAAGAAGTACACCGGTGGAGCAACAGGGGGCCCACGAGGGTGGAGGGCGCGCCTGGGGGGGTAGGCATGCCCCCCTACCTCGTGGCCTCCCGGTTGGTTGCTTGATGTAGGGTCCAAGTCTCTTGGATCATGTTCAGTGAGAAAATCATGTTCCCGAAGGTTTCATTCCCTTTGGACTCCGTTTGATATTCCTTTTCTTCGAAACCCTAAAATAGGCAAAAAAACAACAATTCTGGGTTGGGCCTCCGGTTAATAGGTTAGTCCCAAAAATAATATAAAAGTGGATAATAAATCCCAATAATGTCCAAAACAATAGATAATATAGCATGGAGCAATCAAAAATTATAGATACGTTGGAGACGTATCAAGCATCCCCAAGCTTAATTCCTGCTTGTCCTCGAGTAGGTAAATGATAAAACAGAATTTTTGATGTGGAATGCTACTTGGCATATTTTCAATGTAATTCTTCTTAATTGTGGCATGAATATTCAGATCCGAAAGATTCAAGACAAAAGTTTAATATTGACATAAAAATAATAATACTTCAAGCATACTAACTAAGCAATTATGTCTCTTCAAAATAACATGGCCAAAGAAAGTTATCCCTACAAAATCATATAGTCTGGCTATACTCTATCTTCACCACACAAAGTATTTAAATCATGCATAACCCCGATGACAAGCCAAGCAATTGTTTCATACTTTTGACATTCTCAAAACTTTTTCAATCTTCACGCAATACATGAGCGTGAGCCATGGACATATCACTATAGGTCGAATAGAATGGTGGTTGTGGAGGAGACAAAAAGGAGAAGATAGTCTCACATTAACTAGGCGTATCAACGGGCTATGGAGATGCCCATCAATAGATATCAATGTGAGTGAGTAGGGATTGCCATGCAACGAATGCACTAGAGCTATAAGTATATGAAAGCTCAAAAAGAAACTAAGTGGGTGTGCATCTAACTTGCTTGCTCACGAAGACCTAGGGCATTTTGAGGAAGCCCGTCATTGGAATATACAAGCCAAGTTCTATAATGAAATATTCCCACTAGTATATGAAAGTGACAACATAGGAGACTCTCTATCATGAAGATCATAGTGCTACTTTGAAGCACAAGTGTGGTAAAAGGATAGTAGCATTGTCCCTTCTCTCTTTTCTCTCATTTTTTATTTGGGCCTTTTCTCCTTTTTTTATGGCCTCTCTTTTTTTTGGTCTGGAGTCTCATCCCGACTTATGGGGGAATCATAGTCTCCATCATCCTTTCATCACTTGGGACAATGCTCTAATAATGATGATCATCACACTTTTATTTTCTTACAACCCAAGAATTACAACTCGATACTTAGAACAAGATATGACTCTATGTGAATGCCTCCGGTGGTGTACTGGGATATGCAATGACTCATGAGTGACATGTATGAAAGAATTATGCACGGTGGCTTTGCCACAAATACGATGTCAACTACATGATCATGCAAAGCAATATGACAATGATGAAGCGGAGCGGTGGAAAGTTGCATGGCAATATATCTCGGAATGGCTATGGAAATGCCATGATAGGTAGGTATGGTGGCTGTTTTGAGGAAGGTATATGGTGGGTGTATGATACCGGCGAAAGGTGCGCGGTATTAGAGAGGCTAGCAACGGTGGAAGGGTGAGAGTGCGTATGATCCATGGACTCAACATTAGGCATAAAGAACTCGTATACTTATTGCAAAAATCTACATGTTATCAAAGCAAAGTATTACGCGCATGCTCCTAGGGGGATAGATTGGTAGGAAAAGACCATCGCTCGTCCCCGACCGCCACTCATAAGGAAGACAATCAATAAATAAATCATGCTCCAACTTCATCACATAACGGTTCACCATACGTGCATGCTACGGGAATCACAAACTTTAACAAAAGTATTTCTCAAATTCACAACTACTCAACTAGCATGACTCGAATATCACCATCTCCATATCTCAAAAAAATTATCAAGTATCAAACTTCTCATAGTATTCAACACACTCATAAGAGAATTTTATTATTAATCTTGTATACCTAGCATATAGGATTATTTAAGCAAATTACCATGCTATTTAAGACTCTCAAAATAATCTAAGTGAAGCATGAGAGATCAATAGTTTCTATAAAACAAATTCACCACCGTGCTCTGAAAGATATAAGTGAAGCACTAGAGCAAAACTATATAACTCAAAAGATATAAGTGAAGCACATAGAGTATTCTAATAATTTCGGAATCATGTGTGTCTCTCTCAAAAGGTGTGTACAGCAAGGATGATTGTGGTAAACTAACAAATAAAGACTCAAATCATACAAGACGCTCCAGGCAAAACACATATCATATGGTCAATAAAAATATAGCTCCAAGTAAAGTTACCGATAGAAGTAGACGAAAGAGGGGATGCCTTCCGGGGCATCCCCAAGCTTTGGCTTTTAGGTGTCCTTAGATTATCTTGGGGGTGACATGGGAATCCCCAAGCTTAGGCTCTTGCTACTCCTTGTTCCATAATCCATCAAATCTTTACCCAAAACTTGAAAACTTCACAACACAAAACTTAAAGTAGAAAATCTCGTGAGCTCCGTTAGTGAAAGAAAACAAAAGACCACTTCAAGGTAATGTAATGAACTAATTCTTTATTTATATTGGTGTTAAACCTACTGTATTCCAACTTCTCTATGCTTTATAAACTATTTGACTAGCCATAGATTCATCAAAATAAGCAAACAACACACTGTAGTAATCCGTATCTAGCGCAAGATCTGGAACCCCAAAAATTCTAAAATAAATTGCTGGACATGAGGAATTTATATTTTAATAATATGCAAAAAGAATTAACTAAATAGGACTTCCCAAATAAAAATGGCAGCAGTTCTCGTGAGCGCTAAAGTTTCTGTTTTTTACAGCAAGATTAACAAGACTTTCCCCAAGTCTTCCCAACGGTTCTACTTGGCACAAACACTAATTAAACGCAAAAAACACAACTAAAACAGAGGCTAGATAAATTATTTATTACTAAACAGGAGCAAAAAGCAAGGAATAAAAATAAAATTGGGTTGCCTCCTAAAAAGCGCTATCATTTAACGCCCCTAGCTAGGCATAAAAAGCAAGGATAGATCTAGGTATTGCCAGCTTTGTTAGGCAATCCATAAGTGGCTCTCATAGTAGATTCATAAGGTAATTAAATTTTCTTTCTAGGAAAGTGTTTCATGCCTTTCCTTAACGGAAATTGGAATCTAATATTTCCTTCCTTCATATCAATAATTGCACCAATCGTTCTAAGGAAAGGTCATCCAAGAATAATAAGACATGAAGGATTGCAACCTATATCAAGAACGATAAAATCTACGGGCACATAATTCCTATTTGCAACAATAATAACATAATTAATTCTTCCCATAGGTTTCTTAATAGTGGAATCCGCAAGGTGCAAGTTTAGAGAGCAATCATCAAAATCATTGGAATCCTAACAAATCACATAAATTCTTTGGAATCGTGGAAACACTAGCACCCAAATCACACAAAGCATAGCATTCATGATCTTTAATTTTAATTTTAATAGTAGGTTCCCTCTCATCATAAAGTTTTCTATGGATAGAAACTTCCAACTCAAGTTTTTTGTTCATAAGATTGCATCAAAGCATCAACGATATGTTTGGTAAAAGCTTTATTTTGACTATAAGCATGAGGAGAATTTAGCACGGATTGCAACGAGGAAATACAATCTATCAAAGAGAAATTATCATAGTTAAATTCCTTGAAATCCAAAATAGTAGGTTCATCAATATCTAGAGTTTTGATCTCCTCAATGCCACTTTTATCAAATTTAGCATCAAGATCTAAAAACTCCGAATTTTTAGAACGCCTTCTAGGTAAAGGTGGATCATATTCAGTCCCTCATTATCAAGATTCATATTGCAAAACAAAGATTTAATAGGGGACACATCAATGACTTTTAGATCTTCATCTTTATTATCATGGAAACTAGAAGAACCCGCTGTTATAAAGGAATCTTTCTTAGCACGCATCCTAGCGGTTCTTTCTTTGCACTCATCAATGGAAATTCTCATGGCTTTGAGAGACTCATTGATATCATGCTTTGGTGGAATAGATCTACGTTTCAAAGAATCAATATCAAGAGAAATTCTATCAACGTTCCTAGACAACTCATCAATCTTAAGCAATTTCTCTTCAATCAAAGCATTGAAATTCTTTTGCGAAGTAATAAATTCTTTAATATTAGTTTCAAAATCAGAGGGCATATTATTATAATTTCCATAAGAATTGTTGTAGGAATTACCATAATTATTACAGGGATTACAAGGATAAGGCCTAGGGTTAAAATTTCGTCTATACGCGTTGTTACCAAAATTGTTCCTACCAACAAAATTCACATCCATAGATTCAATATTACTCTCAATCAAAGTAGACAAAGGCATATCATTAGGATCAGAAGAAAAACTTTTATTAGCAAATAATTTCATAAGTTCATCCATCTTTCCACTCAAAGCATTAATTTCTTCGATCGCATGCACTTTCTTATTAGTAGATCTTTCAGTGTGCCATTGAGAATAATTAACCATAATATTATCTAGGAGTTTAGTAGCTTCTCCTAAACTGATTTCCATAAAAGTGCCCCTTGCGGCCGAATCTAAAAGATTTCTAGAAGCAAAATTCAATCCGGCATAAAATTTCTGTATAATCATCCACAAATTCAAACCATGAGTAGGGCAATTACGTATCATTAATTTCATCCTCTCCCAAGCTTGTGCAACATGTTCATGATCAAGTTGCTTAAAATTCATAATATCGTTTCTAAGAGAGATGATCTTAGCGGGAGGAAAATACTTAGAGATAAAAGCATCTTTGCACTTATTCCATGAATCAATACTATTTTTAGGCAAAGACGAAAACCAAGCTTTAGCACGATCTCTAAGCGAAAAGGGAAATAGCTTCAGTTTAACAATATCATTATCCACATCTTTCTTCTTTTGCATATCACACAAATCAACGAAGCTGTTTAGATGAGTAGCGGCATCTTGACTAGGAAGGTCGGAAAACGGATCTTTCATGACAAGATTCAGCAAGGCAGCATTAATTTCACAAGATTCAGCATCGGTAAGAGGAGCAATCGGAGTGCTAATAAAATCATTATTGTTGGTATTGGTAAAGTCACACAATTTAGTGTTATCTTGAGCCATCGTGACAAGCAAGCAATCCAACACACAAGAAAACAAGAAACGGGCAAAAAGAGGCAAATAGAGAAAGAGAGGAAGGATAGAGAGAGAGGCGAATAAAACGGCAAGGGTGAAGTGGGGGAGAGGAAAACGAGAGGCAAACGGCAAAGATGCAGGAGATAAGGGTATGTGATGGGTACTTGGTATGTTGACTTTTGCGTAGACCTCCCCGGCAACGGCGCCAGAAATCCTTCTTGCTACCTCTTGAGCACCTGCGTTGGTTTTCCCTTGAAGAGGAAAGGGTGGTGCAGCAAAGTAGCGTAAGTAATTCCCTCAGTTTTTAAGAACCAAGGTATCAATCCAGTAGGAGGCTACGCGCGAGTCCCTCGCACCTACACAAAACAAATAAATCCTCGCAACCAACATGATAAGGGGTTGTCCATCCCTACACGGTCACTTATGAGAGTGAGATCTGATAGATATGATAAGATAATTTTTTTGGTATTTTTATGATAAAGATGCAAAGTAAAATAAAAGCAATGAAAATAACTAACTATTGGAAGATTAATATGATGAAGATAGACCCGGGGGCCATAGGTTTCACTAGTGGCTTCTCTCAAGAGCATAGGTATTTTACGATGGGTGAACAAATTACTGTTGAGCAATTGACAGAATTGAGCATAGTTATGAGAATATCTAGGTACGATCATGTATATAGGCATCACGTCCAAGACAAGTAGATCGACTCCTGCCTGCATCTACTACTATTACTCCACACATCGATCACTATCCAGCATGCATCTAGAGTATTAAGTTCATAAGAACAGAGTAACGCCTTAAGCAAGCTGACATGATGTAGAGGGATAAATTCATGCAATGTGATAAAAAAACCCATCTTGTTATCCTCGATGGCAACAATACAATATGTGCCTTGCTGCCCCTACTGTCACTGGGAAAGGACACCGCGAGATTGAACCCAAAGCTAAGCACTTCTCCCATTGCAAGAAAGATCATTCTAGTAGGCCAAACCAAACTAATAATTCGAAGAGACTTGCAAAGATAACCAATCATACATCAAAGAATTCAGAGAAGATCCAAATATTGTTCATCGATAAATATGATCATAAACCCACAATTCATCGGTCTCAACAAACACACCGCAAAAGAAGATTACATCGAATAGATCTCCACAAGAGAGGGGGAGAACTTTGTATTGAGATCCAAAAAGAGAGAAGAAGCCATCTAGCTAATAACTATGGATCCAAAAAGGTACTGGCACTGGGCACTGGATAAGTAAGTTAGTCCAAATAACTCATATAAAATGTTGCCAAAAGTATGTAAAAGTTGAATAATATTGGCATGAAACAATCAAAAATTATATATACGATGGAGACATATCAACGAGAGAGAGAGAGAGATAGAGAGAGATTAAACACATAGCTACTGGTACAAATCCTCAACCCCGAGGGTGTACTACTCCTTCCTCATCGTGGTGGCTGTCGGGATGATGAAGATAGCCACCGGTGATGATCTCCCCCTCCGGCAAAGTGCCGGAACGGGGTCTAGACTGGTTTTCGGTGGCTACAGAGCCTTGCGACGGCGAAACTTCTGATCTAGGTTAACCCGGGGGTTTCTGGAATTTTGGGGAATTTATAGGGTAATGAGGGGGTGCGGGAGGCCACCAAGGTGGGCACAACCCACTTGGGCGCTTCCCCCCTCGGGGCACCACGAGGTGCTGCTCTGGCCCATTGGTGGTCTTCTGGTCCATAAAAAATCCACAAAAAGTTCTGCGGTGTTTGGACTCCGTTTGATATTGATTTCCTGTGATGTAAAAAACAAGAAAAGAATAGAAACTCGCACTGGGCACTGGGTCAATATGTTAGTCCAAAAACATGATATAAAGTTGCTATAAAATGATTGTAAAACACCCTAGGATGATAATATAACAGCATGAATACTTCATAAATTATAGATACGTTGGAGACGTATCAGCATCCTCAAGCTTAATTCCTACTCGTCCTCAAGTGGGTAAATGATAAAAGAAATAATTTATGAAGTGTGAATGCTAGCAAAGTGCACAAGTTTGATCAATGAAAATTGCAATCACTTTTCCTAGCATCATGACAACAATTCTTTTCTCATAAAATTTTCTCATGTTAAAGTAGCAACCAATTCACATGTTAAGGTTCAAACAATGAATTCTGTTGAAACTCAACAACCTATGTTCTCAGACACCAAGCAATTGCAATTCAACCTATTCAACAAAGTCTAAGTAAGAGCTCCACATACTCAACCATCATATAGTCTTCTATGATTGCTAACACTCACCGCATACATATGAGCAAAACGTCTCAACCGGACACATAGAAAGATAGGGGATTATAATTTCGCCTCCCAACGTATTCACCTCAAGGGTGATGTCAACAATAATAACTCATGCTACCCATATCCAATTGGATATATGTCCCTAGATCTTTCCTCGCCACATGATTCTTACCAAAAGAGAAAAATAAAAAGGAATAGGGAGAAAAACTTTGACTCTTTGCATAAAAGTAAATACCGAAAAGTAAAAGATAGGCCCTTCGTAGAGGGAAGCAGATGTTGTGATGCGCTTATTTGTTTGTATGCTCAACCCCTTAGTGCAAAAGAACGTCACGTTAGATTGCCCCTTATGATAGCAACCTTTATTATGTAGTCTGTCGCTTTTATTCTTTGCCATCACAAGTTCGTACAACGCTCCATTTTCTCTTACACTAAATGATCTAACACTTCTAGAAGCAATTTTTATTGCCTTATTGCACCGATGACAACTTACTTGAAGAATCTTATTCAATCCTTAGGTAGTATTGGTGGACTCTTGAAAATAAGATTTGGGTTTAAGGGTTTTTGGATGCACAAGTAGTATCTCTACTTGGTGTGGAATTTTTGGCTAGCAAAGATGGGGGGCAAGCACCACATGTTGAAGGATCTACGACAGTATAACTTCTATGTGAATATGAACAAACATAAGCCATTACATTGGCTTCCTTGTCCAAAGTCAACAACTTTGGCATATAATATTCTAATGGGGGCTCACAATCACAAAAGATTTCCATGATAGTGTATTTGCATGTGAAAGTTCTCTTCCTTATACTAATTATTCGTGAATTGCTTGCATGACCAATATTGTGATTGTCAAGCCTCAAAAGTTTTAACTTTCTAAACCCAATGTGAAGCTACCACTAGGCATGATATGATTTTGACTTCATGACATTCAATTTATTCAACAATTTACTCAAAGGATATAAGTGAAGCACAAGAGTAAATGACAAGCTACTCCAAAAAGATATAAATGAAGATCATGAGCATAATATTTCTTTCTCTCAAATTAATTTAAGTGAAGCAAGAGAGAATTTCTTCAAAAATGCTAAAGCACCCCGTGCTCAAAAATATATAAGTGAAGCACTAGAGCAATTCCATAGAAAAGAGCTTCCTTGACGGGATGTGAATGCCACTTACCTAGCCTCCCTGGAAACTATTTGAGGACTCTATTTTATTTAAAAACTTTTAGATCCGTAATTGTTGATGAAGAAAGGTGGGATGCCTATCGGGGCATCCCCAAGCTTAGATGCTTGAGACTTCTTGAAATATTATCTTGGGATGCCTTGGGCATCCCTGTCGGTGTCAAAACCGGCGGATCTCGGGTAGGGGGTCCTGAACTGTGCGTCTAGGCCGGATGGTAACAGGAGGCAGGGGACACGATGTTTTACCCAGGTTCAGGCCCTCTTGATGGAGGTAAAACCCTACGTCCTGCTTGATTAATATTGATGATATGGGTAGTACAAGAGTAGATCTACGACGAGATTAGAGAGGCTAAACCCTAGAAGCTAGCCTATGGTATGATTGTATGTTGTGATTGTTGTCCTACGGACTAAAACCCTTCGGTTTATATAGACACCAGAGAGGGTTAGGGTTACACAAGGTCGGTTTTAAAGGAGGAGATATCCATATCCGTATTTCCTAGCTTTCCTTCCACACCAAGTAGAGTCCCATCCGGACACGAGACGAAGTCTTCAATCTTGTATCTTCATAGTCTAACAGTCCGGCCAATGGAGATAGTCCGGCTGTCTGGAGACCCCCTAATCCAGGACTCCCTCGGTAGCCCCTGAACCAGGCTTCAATGACGATGAGTCCGGCGCGCAGTATTGTCTTCGGCATTGCAAGGCGGGTTCCTTCTCCAAATACATCACAGAAGAATTTGAATATGAGGATAGTGTCCGACCCTGCAAAATAAGTTCCACATTCCACCGTAGAGAGCATAATATTTCCACAGATCTAATTTGCTGGCTTGTTTTGGTAGCATGACATTATGTCATGGCCCGGTGATTATTCGAACCGTTTCCTTTAACCAGCCCCGCACATAATGCGAGGTAGTTTTTCGACACGTCTTGTCAAAGCAGAGATCGTGTCCCCTTATTACGGGATTCTCATCAATACGGGCGTGGCTAACCCAACCGCGCCATTAATTGCGGCGCTTGGGGGATAAGCAAGTTTTACCAGGCAAGTGGGGACGCTTAGCTTCATCCGCCCATATAAAGGGATAAGGATTCACCTTTCTATCCACGCCTTCTTCCTCCTCTGCTTATCCGTTTTCGCACACTTGAGCTCTAGCGCCCAAGTCCACACTTCCCACCTCAACCTTCTCCAACCATGTCCGTAGCGGGAGGCAGGTGGATGGTATCCTCCGTCACGGAGGGAGACATCAAGAAACTGAGGAGAGCCGGATACCTGCCCGACGACATCGCGCACCGGCTCCCAGATGAGGGGCAACTCATCCCCACCCCCAGGCCCCATGAGAGGGTAGTATTCCTCACCCATTTCCTCCGCGGACTGGGATTCCCTCTCCATCCATTCGTCCGGGGGCTCATGTTCTATTACAGCCTGGATTTCCACGATCTGGCCCCGAACTTCATCCTCAACATCTCGGCGTTTATCGTCGTGTGCGAGGCCTTCCTCCGCATTAAGCCCCCTTCGTCTTATGGCTGAAGACCTTCAATGTTAAGCCGAAGGTGGTGGGTGGCCGCCAGGCGGAGTGCGGAGGCGCCATGGTGGGAAAGATGCCAACCTAACATGGCTCGAGGGCTCCTTTGTGGAAACCATAAAGGGGTGGCAATCGGGGTGGTTCTACATCACCGAGCCGCGCGACCCTGTATGGGCAGCGGCCCCCGAGTTCCGATCTGGCATCCCCATGCGGCTCACCTCCTAGAAAGAGAAGGGCCTGTCCTGGGGTAGTTCGAAAGAGCTGACTGGACTCCAAACATGTATTCAAAACATGGTGAACAAGAAGCTCAAGCTTGTCAACATAGTCCAAGTTATGCTCATCCGCCGGATCCTCCCGTGCCAACAACGGGAGTTCAACTTGTGGGAGTTCGACCCGGCGCAGCACCGAACTCTGAACAGGCTCTTCGACATGACTCATGAACATGCCTGGAGGGCGCTGTTCAAAAGTGCTGAGGTCCCCCGTCCTATTACTGAGGATCGCGTATTCAGCGCGAAGCGCCAAGCCAATGCGGTAAGCTGCTTTACCTTTCAGAGGATACTTGTTTTTTTATAGATTGACTCTATGCGGGATCTAAACTCCCATACCTTTGACAGGACTGGCAGAAGATGGCCGGACAGATCGACTGTCCGGCTCCTTTGCCCGAAGGCCCCGCAGACGCTCTTCTGGCGAAGATGTTGACTCCGGCCCCTTATACGATGCCGGAGAAGACCAAGAAGGCCAAGGGAACCCGAAAGAGTTCCCGACACCAGGCGTTGTCAGACTCACTGTCCGATGACTCTACGGCACACTCTTCCCCCGAAGACGAGGAAGAAGAAGAAGATGCTCCCCCACCGACTGGGGGAGACAGGAAAAGGAAGGCCGCCCCAACTAGGGGGACCGAAGGGTCCAAGAAGGGAAGGACTCTCCTTCCGGACAGCTCCACCGCCACCGACGAAGGCGAAGACGAGTGGTTGCCCAGGGCCAAGCCCCCGGGGACATCGTAAGTATTCGGATACCAGAGTAACCCATAGGATTCCTTTGTCACACTGCTTTCCCTAACGCCGAACACATTTATGCAGGCTGCCCCGAGCCAGTATCAATGTATCGTCGGACGGCTCCTTGGGCTTGTCGGACATGGATAGCGATCCAGTCCTGACCGCCACCTCCCCTCATCCTGCCGACGACGCCGAGGTGTTGTCTCAAGAGGCACCGGATCAAGGGGAGACAGTCCCGGAGGCGCCTCAAGGCGACCTTCCAGACTCTGGGAGCCGAGGGGACGGGGCCCCTGAGAGCTCCGAGTTCGGCCCTCAGCCGAACACCGCGCCAGAACCTCCAGCGGTTCCAGGCTCAGGCAGGCAGCCTCCTTCTAAGAGGGGCAAGACGCCTGTGCCGGTGACCTCTGTCCATCCAGAGGCACCGGACAAGCAGCTGGAAGCGCTTCGCAGCGCTTCCATCGACGAGGAGCACCGCACTATCATGAGTGCGGTGATCCAGAAGGTTCAGTCTGCCAAGAGCGGATTGACTGAAGCCTGTGCCAGCCTTCTAACAGGCTTTGAGGTAAGTGTTTTAAAATGTAGTAGAAATATTACCGCATAGACAGTAGCCCCTGATGCTTTGTTCGGTGTTCACAAAGAAAATCCGAACACAGGATCAAATAATATCGCAGGAGTCTAATATAAGTATGTCAATATGCGTATGCAGGCTTCGCTGCTGGCGTCCGCCGCACTGACTGCGGAGGTCGCCGTACTGAAGCAGGACCTCGAGGGGTCCAGGAAAGAGCTCGGCCTTGCCAAGAGGCGGCTCGAGGAGAACAAGGGTAAGTAATGCCCTGTCTATAGATATGTATATATAAAAAAAGGACGCGATTGCAAAATGACAGGATCATTGTATGTTTGCCAGGGGCCACGACCGAGGTGGCGACCCTGAAGCAAGCGCTAACCAAGGCCGAAGATAAAGCGGCCAAGGAGCGCACCGAGCGAGAGAAGCACGAGGCTCGGGTGGGCGAGGTGCAGCAAGAGCTCTAGGCTCTCGTGGTGAAGCATGAGGCGTTGGAGCTTGACTCAAAGACGCGGGAGTCTGAGCTTGCCGCGGCCCTCGAGAGTGTAAAAAGTGCCAAGGCCGAAGCCCAAAAGGCCCTCCAAGAGATCAACATGATTAAGAATATAGCGGCGGGTAAGGCTTTCTATATGCAAAGCAAGCATGTAAAAGTAAATTACCGATTACTTACCCGAATCCGGAGCTCTCCAGGAGCATTCGCAGATCTGCCCCGCAGTGTGTCCGATGCCGTGCAATTTTACCAGACGAGGATGGAAGATCAACGGAGAAGCTGTTCTGGTCTCAGTATGCTGAGGCCGAACACCCGGTGCCAATGAGCGACCAGCTGAAGCAGATGGTCGAGCTACATAAGGAGGCCGATCGGGCCATGAAGAGCTTTATTATCCGGCTGTGGCCTGGCGACGCCCTTCTGAACAGCTTCTTCGGCCTGGAGAGGCTGCTTATGGATGCCTACCCATGGCTGGAGGTCGTAAGCGATCTGTCTGCATTGAAGGTGCACGCCGGGATTTTGCCCGTCTGAAATTGCAGTGGGTCAAGCTAGACGCCGTGAAGCTGATCAAGGAGGGGCCGTCGGAGGGCAAGGAGCACCGCCACCCCGAGATGTACTACGACGGTGTTCTACCGGGTGCCCGTCTCATCGCGGATGAGTGTTCAAAAGATGTAATATTTGAATGAGACTTGCTCGTGTGGTCCTGTATGATGAAAACTTGTTTCATATGCGCTATGCAACGCTTGTGTGAATTTAAAATATTACCTTCTGTTTGGCCGTTTATCCAATATGAGAGATGGCTAGTCCTTGGCTTCTGCCCCCATGCCATGAGTGCTGGGGTGTCCGGGATAAACCTAAGCACTCTTGTTCCCATATTTGGGTCCTTCGAGGGAGGTGCTCAGCACAACGAACAAGGCAACCAGACTAATAATGCTTTATCACTCTCACTTAGCCATAGAATTCTATAATTTTAAATTTCGGTGAAGCCCCTAGTATTCGGAAGGCCGAATTCGGGGTGCGATACACGCCTGTAAGCCGGACAGGGCCGACCCCTCGCCCTAAGCAGCATAAGTCTTTAGGGACTCGAAAAACCTCGTCGAACAGCGACCAGTCTCTCGCCTTATCATGACAGTCAGTTTTAGCTTTCTCTACTGAGGTGCTAAGCCCGGCAGAACCGGGGCACAATCGCAGTAGTTCTCCTAGCTCTACCTTAGCCGATAGAGCGGAATGTAAGGTACCAAAACATAGGAGCCGGGCAAACCCAACATTTGACCAAAGACATGATTCGGAGCTGATGCATATAATGCTATAAGTTCGGGTTGCCGCACTTGTGAAAGTCTTTGGACTTTTCACACCATATTTTGGGGTACGTAAGCCCCTGGTGTATTGGCTGTACTGAAGTGTATGGTTGCAAGGCATCATTAATGAACACACACACACACACACACATATATATATATATAACAAGAATGCAATAATAGTCATAATGTCATGCATTGTTTATTAAAAAATTGCGTTAAAGCAGAGTGATACAGATAGTGCGATAAGCAAAGAGTAGGACTATGTCCCTTCCAAGGGCGAGCTAAGGAATGATATTAAATCGAATATTTCGCTCGTTACAACCTGGGAATTCTGTGGTATGACGTAGCTGTCTGCCTCCTTGGTTGCTGCCTCATGTGTTCGGCAATAGTGCTACCGGACAGTTTTTCCAGAGATTAAGGTCCTGAAAAAAAAGAAAAATAACCAAACGGGAAGCCCCTAGTACGGTTTAAGCCGCGTTTTGGGGCATGCCACAGGTGTGCCCCCCTCCCCACATGTGCCCATGGTATTTTTAATGCGTAATTGTGTACACGCGGCATGAGTTTCGCCGTTTGGCTAGGACTGGGGTGGGGGCCGCATTGCTACGCGAGCTCAGATTGTGCCAGGCGATCTATTTGCCGGTTTCTCCGAGCGCGCTTGAAGGTGTTCGGGTTTTGAAATGCCGAACTAGTGGATTGCCTTGAAAGGCTGTTTTGTGCTTCTGCTGCAAGGGCTGCGGTGTGCTCCTCTGTTCGGAGAGAGCACTCTGTGTTTCCATTGACAGTAATCACTCCGCGAGGTCCTGGCATCTTGAGCTTGAGGTATGCATAATGCGGTACCGCATTGAATCTAGCAAATGTGGTTCGTCCGAGCAGCGCGTGATAACCGCTGCGGAACGGGACTATATCGAAGATTAACTCTTCGCTTCGGAAGTTATCCGGGGATCCGAAGACCACTTCCAGTGTAATTGAGCCTGTGCAATGGGCCTCTACACCTGGAATGACGCCCTTAAAGGTCGTTTTTGTGGGTTTGATCCTTGAGGGGTCTATACCCATTTTGCACACTGTGTCTTGATAAAGCAGGTTCAGGCTGCTGCCGCCATCCATAAGGACTCGAGTGAGGTGAAATCCGTCAATGATTGGGTCTAGGACCAGTGCGGCGAATCCGCCATGACGGATACTAGTGGGATGGTCCCTGCGATCGAAGGTGATCGGGCAGGAGGACCAAGGGTTGAATTTTGGGGCGACTGGCTCCAGCACATATACGTCCCTGAGCGCATGCTTTCGCTCCCTCTTGGGGATGTGGGTTGCGTATATCATATTCACCGTCCGCACTTGCGGGGGAAACCTCTTATGTCCTCCAATGTGCGGCTGCCAGGGCTCCTCCTCGTCATCGCTATGCGGCCCCTTGTCCTTGTTTTCGGCAATTAACTTGCCGGCCTGCTTGAACACCCAACAATCCCTGTTGGTGTGATTGGCTGGCTTGCCTGGGGTGCCGTGTATTTGACACGAGCGATCGAGTATACGGTCCAAGCTGGACGGACCCGGCGTACTTTGTTTGAATGGCTTTTTCCGCTGACCAGGTTTAGAGCCTTTGAATCCGGCATTGACTGTCGTATCCTCAGTATTTTCGCTATTAATGCGGCGCTTATGTTTGTTGCGACATGACCTGCTATTGTCGTCCTTGGTATCTGAGGTACCATGGTTCTTTGATATGTTATTACCACGAGCCAGTCAGCTGTCTTCTCGCGCACAAAAGTGGGTCATGAGCGTCGTGAGAGCTGCCATAGATTTTGGCTTTTCCTGACCAAGGTGCCGGGCTAGCCACTCGTCTCGGATGTTGTGCTTGAAAGCCGCTAAGGCCTCCGCATCCGGACAGTCGATGATTTGATTTTTCTTTGTAAGGAACCGAGTCCAGAATTGCCTAGCTGACTCTTCTGGCTGCTGAATTATGTGGCTCAAGTCATCGGCGTCTGGTGGTCGCACATAAGTGCCCTGAAAGTTGTCGAGGAATGCGGCTTCTAGATCTTCCCAACAGCTAATGGAGTCCGTTGGCAAGCTGTTAAGCCAGTGCCGCGCTGGTCCTTTAAGCTTTAGTGGGAGGTATTTGATAGCGTGTAAGTCATCACCGCGGGCCATGTGGATGTGGAGGAGGAAATCCTCAATCCATACTGCGGGATCTGTTGTGCCGTCGTATGATTCAATATTTACAGGTTTGAAACCTTCTGGGAATTGATGTTCCATTACTTCGTCTGTGAAGCATAAGGGGTGTGCGGCGCCTCTGTATTGGGCTATATCGCGACACAGCTCGAATGGGTCTTGCCCGCTGTGTTCGGCCCGGCCGGATTTGCTTTTACTGTATCCGGCGTGACGTTTATCGTCTCGCAGAGTGGTGCGCCATCGTGATCCATAGATCGATCTTGCATGCTTTGCTTTGTCCTCCAATATGTCTCGCAGGTCTGGCATATCTCCCCATGCCTTTTTATTTGAATGGCATCGGGGTGGAGGCTGAGCTTTTGGCTGGAATGCCTCTCTATCGCGGCCACGAGGTGGCCGCTCAGCCATATCATACGCTTCTTCCTCCAATCAGGGTAGTAACCTGCACTTTGAGTAATTCTTGGAGGGGCGCTCGAGTTTATATTCCTCGGCCGCGAGGACTTCAGTCCATCTGTCAGCTAGCAGATCTCGATTAGTTTGAAGCTGCTGCTGCTTTTTCTTCAGGCTATTTGTCGTGGCCATAAGTCGGCGCTTGAAGCGCTCTTGTTCGACAGGATCCTCTGGGACGGCAAATTCATCATCGCCGAGGCTTGCCTCGTCTTCGGAGGGGGGATGTAATTGTCATCCTCCTCTTCTCCGTCTGCCACTCTCTCAGGAGAGCTGGCTCCTTCATCCTCCTGCTCTAAATCTTGCTGGAGGGGATTGTTGTTGTCTTCGGCACTATCCA
This sequence comes from Triticum aestivum, assembly GCF_018294505.1. Taxonomy (NCBI): domain Eukaryota; kingdom Viridiplantae; phylum Streptophyta; class Magnoliopsida; order Poales; family Poaceae; genus Triticum; species Triticum aestivum. The sequence goes on along the minus strand of NC_057806.1, from coordinate 246,163,176 downwards.
GAGTGTTATTATCTCCTGTGCTGGTATCACCACTTTTTCTTTGGCGGGACTTAGAGCGGCACCGCTGACGTCGGCACTTGGGTTGCTTCTTGGAGGGGTCATCCTCCGCTATCTCGTCGCCATTGCCTTCGTTGGGTGTATCCACCATGTATATGTCATATGACGAGGTGGCTTTCCAGTGCCCTATAGGCGCTGGTTCATGTTCGTCTCCTACATCGTCGTCCATACCGTCGATGTCTTCGGAGTCGAAGTCGAGCATGTCGGTTAAATCATCGACAGTGGCTACAAAGTGGGTGGTGGGTGGGCGTCGATTTTCTTCGTCGTCCGCATCCCAATCCTGTTGGCCATAGTCCGGCCAGGGCTCTCCTAACAAAGAGAGAGACCTTAGTGAATTCAGAATGTCGCCGAAGGGCGAGTGCTGAAAGATATCCGCGGCGGTGAATTCCATGATCGGCGCCCAATCGGATTCGATTGGCAGGGGCGCGGATGGTTCGGAGTCTGGAAAAGAGTCCGGCACCTTGGAGTCACGGGCTGCGCAGAGGGTTAGGCAGGTGTTCGGCTCGATCGCCGTTGAGACTGTAGCCCCTGAGGCGGTGTCTAACCACCCGTCCTCGATTGGCGCAGTTGGCTCCAAGCTAAGGGTCGGAGTTGATGCGGGCGCGGCCTCTAGGGTACTGTTCGGCGGCAGAGCTAGGTCATACCCATTGTGACAGTGCGACGCACCCGGCTGTGGCTCGAATCCGTCGAAGATCAAGTCTCCGCGGATGTCAGCCGTGTAGTTCAAACTTCCAAATCTGACCTGACGGCCAGGGGCATAGCTTTCAATCTGCTCCAGATGGCCAAGCGAATTAGCCCGCAGTGCAAAGCCGCTGAATACGAAGATCTGTCCGGGGAGAAAAGTCTCACCCTGGACCGCATCGCTATCAATGATAGTAGGAGCCATCAAGCCTAATGGCGACGACACAGAGGAACTCTCAATGAAAGCACCAATGTCGGTGTCAAAACCGGCGGATCTCGGGTAGGGGTCCCGAACTGTGCGTCTAGGCCGGATGGTAACAGGAGGCAGGGGACACGAAGTTTTACCCAGGTTCGGGCCCTCTTGATGGAGGTAAAACCCGACGTCCTGCTTGATTAATATTGATGATATGGGTAGTACAAGAGTAGATCTACCACGAGATCAGAGAGGCTAAACCCTAGAAGCTAGCCTATGGTATGATTGTATGTTGTGATTGTTGTCCTATGGACTAAAACCCTTCGGTTTATATAGACACCGGAGAGGGTTAGGGTTACACAAGGTCGGTTAAAAAGGAGGAGATATCCATATCCGTATTGCCTAGCTTGCCTTCCACGCCAAGTAGAGTCCCACCCGGACACGAGACGAAGTCTTCAATCTTGTATCTTCATAGTCTAACAGTCCGGCCAATGGAGATAGTCCGGCTATCCGGAGACCCCCTAATCCAGGACTCCCTCAATCCCCAAGCTTGAGCTTTTGTGTCTCCTTAATTCCTCTCATATCATGGTTTTCCTAAATCTCAAAAGCTTCATCCACACAAAACTTAACAAGAACCCATGAGATAAGTTAGTATAAACCAATGCAAAAACCTTATCATTCTCTACTGTAGCAAATCACTAAAATTATTGTTCAACATTGCGTACTAAATGCCTCCGTGTATTTAATACCCCTATCCTCAAATAGAATCATTAAACAAGCAAACATATGCAAACATAACAGCAATCTGCCAAAACAGTATAGTCTGTGAAGAATGCAAAAGTATCAATACTTCTTAAACTCCAAAGATTATGAAAATTTACCACACTTTAGAAAATTTATCAGAGCTTATTTCGCAAAAAGTTTCAATATTTTATCATATTCTGAATTTTCTAGGGAATTTTTGCAACATCGATAGACTTTCTATTTTCAAACAGCAACATGTAGACTTGCAAATAAGCATGGTAAAGGCTATCCTTGACCCTTTTATTGAAAAGAAACGTGAAAAACATTATTCTAAATAACAGCAAGCAAATCGTAACAAAATAAAATGATGGTCCAAGCAAAACACATATCATGTGACGAATGAAAACTTAGCTCCAAGTGAGGTTATCGATGATGTTGGAGACGAAAGAGGGGATGCCTTCCGGGGGCATCCCCAAGCTTAGTTTCTTGGATCTTCCTTGTATATTAACTTGGGTGCCTTGGGCATCCCCAATCTTAGGGTCTTGTCACTCCTTATTCTCCTCATATCTATGTCTCACACAAAACATGAAAACTTCAATCACACAAAACTTAACGGAACTTCGTGAGATAGGATCATATGATAAAGAGCAAACCATTTCCCTTTGGTACTGTAAAAGACAAGATTCATAATTGTTCTCACACAATGCCTACTGTAGCATAGCATTTATACAATTTATATTGAGCAATATAAGCCATAGAAACTAAAAACCAAGCAAACTATGCATTGAAAACAGAATCTGTCAAAAACAGACATCATGTAGTAATCTGTACTCCAACAATACTTATGCTACTCCAAAAAATCTGAAAAATAGGAAAACCTGGGTAATTTGTCTATTAATCTTCTAGAAAAAGAATCATCATTTTATGACGCTTTTGTTAAACATGAGAATTGTTTTCCTGAGCGCAAAAGTTTCTGTTTTTCAGCAGGATCAAATCAACGATCACCGTAAGCCATCCCAAAGGTCTTACTTGGCACTTTATTGAAACAAAAGCAATAAAACATTATTACTACAGTAGCCTAATCATGCGAACACACAAAAACAGTAGGTAAAAGTGTTGGTTGTCTCCAACAAGCACTTTTCTTTAATGCCTTTTAGCTACGCATGATGATTTCAATGATGCTCGCATAGAAGATAAGAATTGAAACACAAAGAGAGCATCATGAAGCACATGGCAAGCACATTTAAGTCTAACCCACTTCCTATGCATAGGGATTTTGTGAGCAAACAACTTATGGGAACAAGTATAGGGGCTCGTTTGTAGCCTTCTTCAATAAATAAGAGTGTCGAACCCAACAAGGAGCTAAAGGCAGAACAAATATTCCCTCAAATTCTATCAACCACCGATACAACTCTACGCACACTTGACGTTTGCTTTATCGAAAACAAGTATGAAACTATTTTGTAGGTATGATGTTAGAACTACTTTGCAAGAATAAAACTAGAAGTATTTTGCAAGATAATAAAAGTTTGGTGTTTAGTAAGAGGGTTTGTGTCAACAAGAACGTTATTTGTCCCTAGGCAATCAATAACAAGTACCGGTAATCATTCTTGCAATTCTATATGAGGAAGAGGCATGAGCTAACATACTTTCTCTACTTGGACCATACGCACTTATTATTGGAACTCTAGCAAGCATCAGCAACTATTAAAGATCATTACGGTCGTGAAACCCAACCATAGCATTAAGTACCAAGTCCTATTTAACCCATATGCCATAGCCCACCTACTCGGGTTTAAGCTTTTGTCACTTTCGCAACCCACCATAAGCGAACCATGAACATATTGCAGCACCCTACAGTGGGCGACCCTCACGTTTGTGCGAGAACGGAGGGCATGGTAGGACAACACCATAAATAAAATATACAATTATACCAACCAAGATCACGATTAACCCACAGGACAAAATGGATCTACTCAAACATCATAGATAACCATAGATCATTGGGAAATAATATATGGAGTTGAGCACCATGTTTAAGTACAGATTGCAGCGGGGAGAAGAGGTGTTACACTGCTGCATAGAGGGGGAGAGAGTTAGTGTTGACGGTAGCAAGATTGTTGATGGATCGCCGTCTCGATCGTTGCCCCGGCGGCACTCCGGCGCCACCGGAATCGAGGGGGAGAGAGCCTCCTACTTCTTCTTCTTCCTTGGCCTCCCCCCTAGATGGGGAGGAGAATTCACCCTCTGGTCCATGGTATCCTATGGCGGCGGAGGGGTGGGAGCCCCTCCGAGATTGGATCTCCCTTTCTGTTCTCTTCTGTTTCACGTCCCCCTGATCTGGCCAAAAACATTTTCTTATATTCCGGGAAATCCGTAACTCCGATTGCGCTGAGATTTTAACACGATTTTTTCTGGATATAAGCTTCCTTGTGTCAGAAGTAGAGCTCCAACTGACATACAAGGTGAGCACAACCCACCACCACGCACCAGGGGCCTCTAGCGCGCCCTGGTGTCTTGTGGGCTGTGTGGGCCTCCGTTTGCGGTGATTCCAACTCCCAAAAACCACATATAATCCAAAATAATTCTCCATAAAAATTTATTGCATTTGAACTTCGTTGGTATGGATTTTATGCGAAACAAAAACATGCAACAAAACGGAACTGACACTAGGCACTGGATAAGTAAGTTAGTCCAAATAAATCATATAAAAAGTTGCCAAAAGTATGTAAAAGTTGAATAATATTGGCATCAAACAATCAAAAATTATAGATACGACAGAGACATATCAACGAGAGAGAGAGAGAGAGAGAGATTAAACACGTAGCTACTGGTACAAACCCTCAGCCCCGAGGGTGGACTACCCCTCCTCATCGTGGTGGCCGCTGGGATGATGAAGATGGCCGCCGGTGATGATTTTCCCCTCCGGCAGAGTGCCGGAACAGAGTCTAGGTTGGTTTTCGATGGCTACATAGCCTTGCGGTGGAGGAACTTCTGGTCTAGGTTAACCCCGAGGGTTTCTGGAATTTTTGGGAATTTATAGGGTAAAGAGGGGGTGTGGGAGGCCACCAAGGTGGGCACAACCCACATGGGCACGCCTCGGCCCCCAGGCGCGCCCTGTTGGGTTGTGCCCCCCTCGGGGCACTCCCAGGTGCTGCACTGGCCCATTGGTGTTCTTCTGGTACAGAAAAAATCCACAAAAAGTTTCGTGGTGCTTGGACTCTGTTTGATATTGATTTCCTGCGATGTAAAAAACAAGCAAAAAAGAGCAACTCGCACTGGGCACTAATGTTGCTTGAAGCTACGTCGGTATTTCCCCAAAGAGGAAGGGATGATGCAGCACAGCGGCGGTAGGTATTTCCCTCAGATATGAAACCAAGGTTATCGAACCAGTAGGAGAACCAAGCAACATAACGTAAACAACACCTGCACACAAATAACAAATCCTCGCAACTCGGCGTGTTAAAGGGGTTGTCAATCCCTTTCGGGGTACGGCGCCTCAAGATAGGCAAACAGACGTGAGCTAAATTTGTAGTAGATTGATAGATCGAATGCCAAATAAACAAATAAGGAAAAATTGTAGCAAAGTATTTTTGGTTTTTTGGTTTAATAGATCTGAAAATAAAAGCAAATAAAAATATATCGCAAAGGCAAATATATTAGAAAGAAGACCCGGGGGGCGTAGGTTTCACTGGTGGCTTCTCTCGAGAAAAATAGAAAATGGTGGGTAAACAAATTACTGTTGGGCAATTGATAGAACCTCAAATAATTATGAGGATATCGATGCAATGATCATTATATAGGCATCACATCCAAGATTAGTAGACCAACTCCTGCCTGCATCTACTAGTATTACTCCACACATCGACCGCTATCCAGCATGCATCTAGTGTATTAAGTTCATGGAGAAACGGAGTAATGCAATAAGAACAATGGCATGATGTAGACAAGATCTATCTATGTAGAGGTAGACCCCATCGTTTTATCATTAGTAGCAACGATCCATACGTGTCGTTTCCCTTTCTGTCACTGGGATCAAGCACCGTAAGATCGAACCCACTACAAAGCACACCTTCCCATTGCAAGATAAATAGATCAAGTTGGCCAAACAAAACCCAAATATCGGACAAGAAATATGAGGCTATAAGCAATCATGCATATAAGAGATCAAAGAAACTCAAATAACTTTCATGGATATAAAAAGATAGATCTGATCATAAACTCAAAGTTCATCGATCCCAACAAACACACCGCAAAAGAGTTACATCATATGGATCTCCAAGAGACCATTGTATTGAGAATCAAGAGAAAGAGAGATGAAACCATCTAGCTACTAACTACGGACCCGAAGGTCTACAAAGAACTACTCACGCATCATCGGAGAGGCACCAATGGAGGAGGTCAATCCCATCCGAGATGGTGTCTAGATTGGATCTGCTGGTTCTGGACTCTGCGGCGGCTGGATGAATATTTTGTTGACTCCCCTAGGGCTTTGGGATTTTTGGGGTATTTATAGAGCAAAGAGACGGTCCGGGAGGCACTCGAGGTGGGCACAACCCACCAGGGCACGCCTGGATCTCCTAGTGCACCCTGGTGGGTTGTGCCCCCCTCGGGGCACCCCCAGGCGCAGCCAGGGCCCATTGTGTTCCTTTTGGCCCATAAAAATTCTCCATAAAGTTTCGTGGCATTTGGACTCCGTCTGATATTGATTTTCGGTGATGTAAAAACATAGAAAAAACAGGAACTGGCACTTGGCACTATGTCAATAGGTTAGTACCAAAGAATAATATAAAATGATTATAAAACATCCAAGATTGATAATATAATAGCATGAAACAATCAAAAATGATAGATACGTTGGAGACGTATCAGCATCCCCAAGCTTAACTCCTACTCATCCTCGAGTAGGTAAGTGATAAAAACAGAATTTTTGATGTGGAATGTTGCCTATCATGTCATATCATATTATTTTCATCATAGCATGGACAATTGGACTTCTAGTTGTTCAAAGCAATAGTCTAGTTTTTACATGATAATTTAGATACTCAAGCATATCAACAAGCAACCATTTCTTTCAAAATATCAACGCTAAAATATGCCACCCCTAGCCCATCATGCTCAAACATTGACCCATTCATGAAACACACTCGGATATTAGCTACACCCAATACTTAAGTATGATCATATTGCCTCCTAGTTGGTGCTTTTATAAGAGAAGATGGAGACTCAAATTCAAAATAAAAAAAGTTGCATAAAGTAAAACAAAGGCCCTTCATAGAGGGAAGTAGGGATTTGTAGATGCGGCAGAGCTCAAAGCGAAAAACTTAGAGATAAAACATTTTGAGAGGTGTATCCATCCCACCAATGAAAACGACTTAGAGTTCCCAATACTTTCCATGCATAGATATATCATAGGCGGTTCCCGAACAGAAAATAAAGTTTATTCCTTTTTCCACCATACTTTCACTTTCCATGGCAAGCCATATCCACGGTTGCCCTCCATACCAACACTTTCCAAGGAATTTATTATTTGACAACGTAAAGTAAATCCATTTTTGCATTTCGGGACTGGGCATCCCTAATACCTTTGCCTTACTCTTGTGCAATGAGAAGTGAATAAACACTCATCTTAAGAATAACACATCTAGCATGGAAAATATTAGCCACCCCTCATCGCTCCGTGAGCGAAACAAACACACAAAAGAGAAGTTTATTTTGAAAATTAGAGATGCACATGCAAATTTGCTTAGAACGGCAAAAGAATACCGCATATAGGTAGATATAGTGGACTCATGTGGCAAAACTGGGTTAAAGGTTTTTGGATGCACAAGTAGTGATCATACTTAGTGCAAAATGAAGGCTAGCAAAAGACTGGGAAGCGACCAACTAAGAAACAAATAATCACATAAGCAAGCATTAAGCATAAATAACACCGAATAATGCACCATAAGTAGGATATAATTTCATTTATTGACTATTGACTTTCGTACTTGCATAGGGAATCACAAACCTTAACACCAATATTTTTACTAAAGCATACTTACTCACCAACATAACTCACATATCACATCATCATATCTCAAAACTATTACTAAGAATCAAGTTTATTTTGTCCAATGATCTTCATGAAAGTTTTTATTATATCCTTCTTGGATATCTATCACTTTGGGACTAATTTTCATCTATTGCTTTTAACAAGCTCCAACAAATATAAGTGAAGATCATGAGCATAATAATTTTTTCTTTCTCTCAAATTAATTTAAGTGAAGCAAGAGAGAATTTCTTGAAAATTTTACTAACTCTCAAATTAATCTAAGTGAAGCAATAGAGCATTTCTTAAAAAAATACTAAAGCACACCGTGCTCACAAAGATATAAGTCAAGCAATAGAGCAAGTCCATAGCTCATAAAAATTTAAGTGAAGCATAGAGAGCTATAACACCCACGATGCGGCTATATCTCCCACATGTCGTAGCACGACTTAGAGGCATAACCGCATAGTAGGCATGTCGCAAGAGGTGTAATCTTTACACATCCCATGTACTGAATAAGAAAGGGATAAAGAGTTAGCTTACAATCGCCACTTCACACAATACATAAATATAGCATTACATTATCCAGATACAATCAAGGTCCGACTACGGAACCAAATAAAGAAAGACAACCCCTGATGCAAAAGATCCCCGATCGTCCTGACTGGGCTCCACTACTGATCAAAAGGAAACAAAAGACAACAACGAAAAGGTCTTCATCGAGCTCCCACTTGAGCTCAGCTGTGTCACCTGCACTGGTATCATCAGCACCTCAACTGTTGGAAGTATCTGTGAGCCACGGGGACTCAGCAATCTCACACCCGCAAGATCAAGACTATTTATGCTTATGGGTAGGAAAAGGATAGTGAGGTGGAGCTGCAACAAGCACTAGCATAAATGGTGGCTAACATACGCAAATGAGAGCGGGAAGAGAAGCAAAGCAACGGCCGTGGACTAGAAGTGATCAGAAGTGATCCTGAAACTACTTACGTTCAAACATAACACAATAACCGTGTTCACTTCCCGGACTCCGTCGGAAAGAGACCATCACGGCTACACACGCGGTTGATGCATTTTAATTAAGTTAAGTGTCAAGTTCTCTACAACCGGACATTAACAAATTCTCATCTGCCCATAACCGCGGGCACGGCTTTCAAAAGTTCAAAACCCTGCAGGGGTGTCCCAACTTAGCCCATCACAAGCTCTCACGGTCAACGAAGGATATTCCTTCTCCCAGGAAGACCCGATCAGACTCGAAATCCCGGTTACAAGACATTTTGACAATGGTAAAACAAGACCAGCAAAGCCGCCCGATGTGCCGACAAATCCCGATAGGAGTCGCACGTATCTCGTTCTCAGGGCACACCGGATGAGCGCTCCGTACAACTAAAACCAAACCTCGAGTTTCCCCGAGGTGGCGCTGCAAAGGACTCTAGTTTGGACCAACACTCAGAGGAGCACTGGCCCGGGGGTTTAAAATAAAGATGACCCTTGAGTCTGCAGAACCCAAGGGAAACAGGCTTAGGTGGCAAATGGTAAAACCAAGTTTGGGCCTTGCTGGAGGAGTTTTATTCAAAGCGAACTGTCAAGGGGTTCCCATTATAACCCAACCGCGTAAGGAATGCAAAATCAAGGAACATAACACCGGTATGACGGAAACTAGGGCGGCAAGAGTGGAACAAAACACCAGGCATAAGGCCGAGCCCTCCACCCTTTACCAAGTATATAGATGCATTAAAGTAAACAAGATATAATAATGATATCCTAACAATATCCATGTTCCAACATGGAACAAACTCCATCTTCACCTGCAACTAGCAACGCTATAAGAGCGACTGAGCAAAGCGGTAACATAGCCAAATAACGGTTTGCTAGGACAAGGTGGGTTAGAGGCTTGACATGGCAATATGGGAGGCATAATATAGCAAGTGGTAGGTATCACAGCATAACAAAAGAGCAAGCAACTAGCAAGCAAAGATAGAAGTGATTTTGAGGGTATGATCATATTGCCTGAGATCCCGCAAGGAAGAAGAACGAGTCCATGAAGAAGACAAATGGACGCAGTCGAACGGATCCTCACAAACGCGACGTTATCGGAACTAACCCGAAGAAGCAACACCGAAAAGAAGCAAACAACATAGTAAACAGCCACCACATAAGCATGACATGATGCACAACCAAGTATGATGCATGTCCGGTTTAATGAAGCATGGCATGGCAAAGTGCACAAACAACACTAGAAGTTAAGTGGAGCTCAATATGCAACGAGTTGCATATTGATGGAACACCACATTCAAGTTATTTAGTTCGATCTCGTTTATGTAACCAAAAATATTAAATGTTGATTAACATGGCAAGAGGTGAAGCAAAAGATAACTACCTATCTAGGCAAGTTTAAATGAGGCCGGAACAACAACAACAAGTCCTGAAAAATCCTCATGCGCAATTTATGGATTTGGTACTATTCTGCCCTGAACCATATTTTAGAGTTGTTAAAAATGCAAAGTGATGCCACCATGTTAAACTAGGAATTTTTCTACCCCATTTACATATAAAGTTTGTTAGGTTTGGAGCTACGGTTATTTAGTTATGAATTAAATCATTTTAGCATGCTATATGAGCAAATTTAATCAAACATCATTTTAAGCATTTCAAACATGGATGGAAGTGGCATATTATGAAACTAGACAGAAATCTAAGCATTTTTCATACATGAAGTTTTTACAAAAGATGCACGGTTGGTGAGTTAAAATATGCATGGAGCTTAGGGGTTTTTCTGCAAATCTGTAAAACTGGTGGTCTCTGGAAAATTAGCAAAATCACAGGTCAGAAAAAAACAATATGGGCCGAATCTGAGATCTGGCCCAGGGAGCAGGGGGGGGGGACTACTCACATCGGGCCAGAGGCCGGATCTGGAGTTGGGCCGGTGAGGAGCTGGAGCAGGCTGGGCCTTGGGGCGCTGGAAGGGAGGCAGCCTAGGCGCGCGCTTGAGCGAGGCGCGGTCAACGGGGCGAGCGGCTGTGGTGCGAGCGGGCGACCTGGTGCTGCTCGTACCAACAGAAGTAGCAGCAGGTCATGGCGATGCGGAAGATGGGCAGAGGCGCGACGCAGAGGCAGGGGACCCGCGGGCGCGGCGGATCCGGGCAGTCTGAGGGTCGAGGAGGTGGTTCCCGGCGACGAGGATCTTCGGTGGTGCCACTGCTCGATGGAGCGAAGCAGGCAGTAGCGGGATCATGCGGGCGAAGCAGAGGACGGCGGCGGACTTAGCGCGGCTCCTGGATCCGGGCGCGAGCGAGGCTGGCGACGCGACGATGGAGGCAGCGAAGACGGACCCGGGCATGGGATGGCACGAGGAGACCAGGACGGGGCACCGGCAAGGATCCATGGAGGCAGAGCTCCATTCCGTGGCCATGGGGGTTTTCCTGTCCAACGAGCAAGGAGAGAGAGACAGCATGAGAGAGAGGGAGACCGAGGAGGAAAAGGAAGAAGAAGGAGGAGGGGAGGTCGGTGTTGCTGCTTCTATCGCCGGCGGTAAGCTCCGGCGCGGGCGGAGGCCATTGGGCACGGGATTGGCCCGGGGTTGTGCTCGTGGACGGGGAATGCGGGGCTGCAGGCAGAGAAGCTGTGGATCCCGTAGATCGAGGGGAGGAGGCTGGTTCAGTGGATCGGGCAGGGGAGATCCCGAGGGGGGATTTGGTCAGGTGGCGGCGGTGATGGGACAAACTCCTAGGTTTTAGGGTTTGATCTGATATATATATAAATAAGTGGATTTATGGATAGGGGCATTAGGTCCCTCCGATCTTAATCGTACGGTCCCGGATAAATAGGCTAGGGAGTCCAATTAACAAAACGGAGATGTTTTATAGACGTTTGGGGATGATCTGGACCCAACGGTGATGATGGAGCGGGTCAGGTTCGGGTGAGTTTCGAACACGCACGCGAGGGGGTCGAAGCACGGTGCAAAGAGGGGTTAGGTGGTTAGGGGTGTTTCGGGGCCCCTCGATAACAAACGGACGGCTCCGGATGTGAGGAGGGTTAGGTTGGGCCTGGTGGTGAGAGGTAGTGCAGAAGGCAATGGGCTGAGAAGAGAGAGAGAGGCTCGGCGACTGTTTCCGGAGACCGAAAACGTGCGACGTTTGACCGACTATATTGCCGCTATAGTTATCCTTTGGGGCGTCAAACAGACTCCGAATGCGATGAAATTTGACAGGAGGTCTACTAAACAAAACAACACTGCATGCCAACTTTCATCCCATTCCGAGAACATTTTCCGGCCATTTATAAAAATACTATTCGGACATACCGCGGGCGCGTTGAGTGTGGTTGGGCTCGGAACGGACAACGGACGGAACTGGGGAACCCGGACGGATGCAAGTTTTAAAAACAATGTCGGCAATGAGTGCCGATGCAATGCAGATGATGACATGGCAAAAAAATGCAACACGTAGACAAATGACAAGGCAACAACGGCGCATAACTGGAAGACACCTGGCGCAACGGTCTCGGGGCGTTACAACACTCCACCACTACAAGAGGATCTCGTCCCGAGATCTAGGATGGCACCGGAGAGAAACGGAAGTGGAAGATAAGAGGTAAAACTAAGTTGCTTCTTTGACAAACGAGTGAAACCAAAGAACCTTGATAGGTTAATCAATTTTGAGAAAAGAATACAACGGAGATGAACAAAGTTGAAAACACTCCGTTATAAAAGAGGAACAAGGAAGAACAAATTTGGACAGCACTCCGGTTGAGAAGGGAGGCAAAACTTGCTAAGATAAGAGAACTTGAATGAAGAACACGACACTCCGGTTGAATGGATAGGCACGAAAAGAACACGATCCTCACCGTTCTAGATGATGATTGAAAAGAGCAACATCACAAAACCGCCGGGAGAAATAATAGAGTATCGATCATTGGAATAAGAATGGAGAAGAAAATGCCAACTTCTGCCACAAGTGAGCTTGGAAAGCACCCTTCCAAGAAAGATGGATTTAAAATATCTCCTGAACGAAGATGGGTTGCAAAGCATCTCCTGAACGAAGAGAAAATGATGGATTTAAAATATCTCATTCTTAAACAACTTGTGCATTAAGAAGCACAAAGAAATTGTCAAGAATGACACAACACCACTTCAACAGATAAGATAGGAAGAACTGCACTTTGGAATGCAAGATGAAGAATGCTTGAACTCCTCTGAAAAGAATCTCGATGAACACTTCGAGAAGGAATTAAATCCTTTATGAACCATCATGTAAAGCCACCATGAAGAACTCCGGTAACAAAATGATGATCAAACGAATGGAAGGAGAGGTTGAAAACACAAGGTGAAGCCTTGCGATGATTTAGATTGAGCTTCGTGACGAGATAAAGCACAAGACATGGAACTCTGGAAAAGAAAGATGAACAAATGAAATCAAGAATCTTGATGAACCTCCGGAATAAAGAATTAATCACTTGGATGAAACAAGAATAAGAATTACATTATGCTTATCCTTCATCAATTAAATTGATGACAGGCAACGAATTTGGCATACTACTTATTCTCGTTGAAAGGATTAAGAGAGATATAGCGTAAACTTGATAAAAGTCTTCAACGATCCACCGGTGGGATTTGGAAAGAACGAATGAATTGATATGATAATTAAGGAAAAGAAATCTTGGATGAACCACTGTAAGAATTAAAAAATGAACGAAGTAAAGGGATGAAACACCGGATAGAATTTGAAAAAGAACAAAGATGCTTGGGGAAATTTAGATACAAGAGAATGAAGAGATCACGTGCTGATTAGATAATACTTGAATGATGCACCAGTATGATTTGGAGAACGAGAGATGAAAGCTGGAATGAATAAATCTGAGATGATGGGCTCCGGATGATCAAACTGAAAAGACTCCTGAATTGCTCCGGATAGGTGGAAGGAATTCTCATAATTGAAAACAATTATGAGAGAATGGCAATAAGTTAGAACCATGAATCTTGAAGAGAATGGAGCAATATTGAGAAAAAAACCTTCTTCAGTCTTCAAAATTTGAGAATGACGACGAGAAACACCACCATGAATCGTTGAGATACTCAGGGATGAATATTAGAAATGTTGAACCGACGATGAAAATAATTTGAAAGATCTTGGAGAAAGGCATTTGACTGATGAAAATTCATTCTTACGTCAAACTTTAGAAGATTTGAGAATAGCTCCGAGAAAATTAGAAGAGTCAGGTAAGATCCTGGGAAAAGACTTGTGGGTTAGGGCCCACTCAAAAGAAAGACCGTTGAACGACTTGAAAGAGAGATTGCGCCGGTTGAATTAAATGGCTTGAATGAGATACAAATTGCTACCTCTTGAGCACTGCATTGGTTTTCCCTAAAGAGGAAGGGATGATGCAGCAAAGTAGCGTAAGTATTTCCCTCATATTTTGAGATCCAAGGTATCAATCCAGTAGGAGGCTACGCGTGAGTCCCTCGTACCTGCACAAAACAAATAAATTCCCGCAACCAACGTGAATAGGGGTTGTCAATCCCTACACGGCACTTACGAGAGTCAGATCTGATAGATAAGATAAGATAATATTTTTGGTATTTTTGTGGTAAAGATGCAAAGTAAAATAAAGGCAAAGTAAAGAGAAAAGGAAGTAACTAAGTAGTAGGAGATTAATATGATAAAGATAGACCCAGGGGCCATAGGTTTCACTAGTGGCTTCTCTCGAGAGCATATGTATTCTACAGTGGGTGAACAAATTACTGTTGAGCAATTGACAGAATTGAGCATAGTTATGAGAATATCTAGGTATGATCATGTATATAGGCATCACGTCCCAGACAAGTAGACCGACTCCTGCCTGCGTCTACTACTATTACTCCACTCATCAACCGCTATCCAACATGCATCTAGAGTATTAAGTTAAAAACAGAGTAACACCTTAAGCAAGATGACATGATGTAGAGGGATAAACTCATGCAATATGATGAAAACCCCATCTTGTTATCCTCGATGGCAACAATACAATACGTGCCTTGTTGCCCCTACTGTCACTGGGAAAGGACACCGCAAGATTGAAACCAAAGCTAAGCACTTCTCCCATTGCAAGAGAGATCAATCTAGTAGGCCAAACCAAACTGATAATTCGAAGAGACTTGCAAAGATAAAAAATCATACATAAAAGAATTCAGAGAAGATTCAAATATTCTTCATAGATAGACTTGATCATAAACCCACAATTCATCGGTCTCTACAAACACACCGCAAAAAGAAGATTACATCGAATAGTTCTCCACAAGAGCGAGTGAGAACATTGTATTGAGATCCAAAAAGAGAGAAGAAGCCATCTAGCTAATAACTATGGACCCGTAGGTTTGAGGTAAACTACTCACACTTCATCGGAGGGGCTATGGTGTTGATGTAGAAGCCCTCCGTGATCGATGCCCCCTCCGGCAGAGCTCCGAAACAAGCCCCAAAATGGGATCTCGTGGATACAGAAAATTGCGGCGGTGGAATTAGGTTTTTGGCTCCATATCTGATCGTTTGGGGGTACGTAGGTATATATAGGAGGAAGGAGTACGTCGGTGGAGCATAAGGGGGCCCACGAGGGTGGAGGGCGCGTCTAGGGGGTAGGCGCCCCCCTACCTCGTGGCCTCCTCTTTTGTTTCTTGACGTAGGGTCCAAGTCTCCCGGGTCTTGTTTGATGAGAAAATCACGTTCCCGAAAGTTTCATTCCATTTGGACTCCGTTTGATATTCTTTTTCTTCGAAACCCTAAAACAGGCAAAAAACAACAATTCTGGGCTGGGCCTCCGGTTAATAGGTTAGTCACAAAAATAATATAAAAGTGGATAATAAAGCCCAATAATGTTCAAAACAGTAGATAGTATAGCATGGAGCAATCAAAAATTATAGATACGATGGAGACGTATCAAGCATCCCCAAGCTTAATTCCTGCTCATCCTCGAGTAGGTAAATGGTAAAAATAGAATTTTTGATGCGGAGTGCTAATTGGCATAATTTTAATGTAATTCTTCTTAATTGTGGTATGAATATTCAGATCTGAAAGATTCAAGAAAAAAGTTTAACATTGACATAAAAATAATAATACTTCAAGCATACTAACAAAGCAATTATGTCTTCTCAAAATAACATGGCTAAAGAAAGTTATCCCTACAAAATCATATAGTCTGGCTATGCTCTATCTTCACCACACAAAGTATTTAAATCATGCACAACCCCGATGACAAGCCAAGCAATTGTTTCATACTTTCGACATTCTCAAAACTTTTTCAATCTTCACGCAATACATGAGCGTGAGCCATGGACATAGCACTATAGGTGGAATAGAATGGTGGTTGTGGAGGAGACAAAAAGGAGAAGATAGTCTCACATCAACTAGGCGTATCAACGGTCTATGGATATGCCCATCAATAGATATCAATGTGAATGAGTAGGGATTGCCATGCAACGGATGCACTAGAGCTATAAGTATATGAAAGCTCAAAAAGAAACTAAGTGGGTGTGCATCTAACTTGCTTGCTCACGAAGACCTAGGGCATTTTGAGGAAGCCCATCATTGGAATATACAAGCCAAGTTCTATAATGAAATATTCCCACTAGTATATGAAAGTGACAACATAGGAGACTCTCTATCATGAAGATCATGGTGCTAGTTTGAAGCACAAGTGTGGTAAAAGGATAGTAGCATTGTCCCTTCTCTCTTTTCTCTCATTTTTTTATTTGGGCCTTTTCTCCTTTTTTATGGCCTCTCTTTTTTTCGTCCGGAGTCACATCTCGACTTATGGGGGAATCATAGTCTCCATCATCCTTTCCTCACTTGGGACAATGCTCTAATAATGATGATCATCACACTTTTATTTTCTTACAACCCAAGAATTACAACTCAATACTTAGAACAAGATATGACTCTATGTGAATGCCTCCGGCGGTGTACCGGGATATGCAATGACTCATGAGTGACATGTATGAAAGAATTATGCACGGTGGCTTTGCGACAAATACGATGTCAACTACATGATCATGCAAAGCAAAATGACAATGATGAAGCGGAGCGGTGGAAAAAAGCATGGCAATATATCTCGGAATGGCTATGGAAATGCCATGATAGGTAGGTATGGTGGCTGTTTTGAGGAAGGTATATGGTGGGTGTATGATACCGGCGAAAGGTGCGCAGTATTACATCAACTAGGCGTATCAACGGGCTATGGAGATGCCCATCAATAGATATCAATGTGAGTGAGTAGGGATTGCCATGCAACGGATGCACTAGAGCTATAAGTATATGAAAGCTCAAAAATAAACTAAGTGGGTGTGCATCTAACTTGCTTGATCACGAAGACCTAGGGCATTTTGAGGAAGCCCATCATTGGAATATACAAGCCAAGTTCTATAATGAAATATTCCCACTAGTATATGAAAGTGACAACATATGATACTCTCTATCATGAAGATCATAGTGCTACTTTGAAGCACAAGTGTGGTAAAAGGATAGTAGCACTATCCCTTCTCTCTTTTTCTCTCATTTTTTTATTTGGGCCTTTTCTCTTTTTTTATGGCCTCCTTTTTTTTAGTCCGGAGTCTCATCCCGACTTGTGGGGGAATCATAGTCTCCATCATCCTTTCCTCACTGGGACAATGCTCTAATAATGATGATCATCACACTTTAATTTTTCTTACAACTCAACAATTACAACTCGATACTTAGAACAAAATATGACTCTATATGAATGCCTCCGGCGGTGTACCGGGATATGCAATGACTCATGAGTGACATGTATGAAAGAATTATGAACGGTGGCTTTGCCACAAATACGATGTCGAATACATGATCATGCTAAGCAATATGACAATGATGGAGTGTGTCATAATAAACGGAACGGTGAAAAGTTTCATGGCAACATATCTCGAAATGGCTATGGAAATGCCATAATAGGTAGGTATGGTGGATGTTTTGAGGAAGGTATATGGTGGGTGTATGATACCCGCGAAAGGTGTGCGGTATTAGAGAGGCTAGCAATGATGGAAGGATGAGAGAAAGTGTGTATAATCCATGGACTCAACATTGGTCATAAAGAACTCATATACTTATTGCAAAAATCTACAAGTTATCAAAGCAAAGTATTACGCGCATGCTCCTAGGGGGATAGATTGGTAGGAAAAGACCATCGCTTGTCCCCGACCGCCACTCATAAGGAAGACAATCAAAAAATAAATCATGCTCCGACTTCATCACATAATAGTTCACCATACGTGCATGCTACGGGAATCACAAACTTTAACACAAGTATTCTTTAAATTCACAATTACTCTACTAGCACAACTTTAGTATCACCATCTTCATATCTCAAAACAATTATCAAGCATCGAACTTCTCATAGTATTCAACACACTCGTAAGAAAGTTTTATTTTTAATCTTGTATACCAAGAATATTTGGATTTTAAGCAAATTATCATGCTATTTAAGACTCTAAAAATAATCTAGTGAAGCATGAGAGATTAATAGTTTCTATAAAACGAATCCACCACCATGATCTAAAAGATATAAGTGAAGTACTAGAGCAAAACTACATAACTCAAAAGATATAAGCGAAGCACATAGAGTATTCTAACAAATTCCAAATCATGTATGGCTCTCTCAAAAGGTGTGTACAGCAAGGATGATTGTGGTAAACTAAAAAGTAAAGACTCAAATCATACAAGACGCTCCAAGCAAAACACATATCATGTGGCGCATAAAAATATAGCTCCAAGTAAAGTTACCGATAGAAGTAGACGAAAGAGGGGATGCCTTCCGGGGCATCCCCAAGCTTTGGCTTTTAGGTATCCTTAGGTTATATTGGGGGTCCCATGGGCATCCCCAAGCTTAGGTTCTTGCCACTCCTTGTTCCATAATCCATCAAATCTTTACCCAAAACTTGAAAACTTCACAACACAAAACTTAAAGTAGAAAATCTCGTGAGCTCCGTTAGCGAAAGAAAACAAAAGACCGCTTCAAGGTACTGTAATGAACTCATTCTTTATTTATATTGGTGTTATACCTACTGTATTCCAACTTCTCTATGGTTTACAAACTATTTTACTAGCCATAGATTCATCAAAATAAGCAAACAACACACGAAAAACAGAATCTGTCAAGAACAGAACAATATGTAGTAATCTGTAGCTAGCGCAAGATCTGGAACCCCAAAAATTCTAAAATAAATTGGTGGACGTGAGGAATTTATCTATTAATCATCTTCAAAAATAATTAACTAAATATAACATTCCAAATAAAATGGCAGGAGTTCTCGTGAGCGCTAAAGTTTCTGTTTTTTACAGGAAGTGTAACAAGACTTTCCCCAAGTCTTCCCAACGGTTCTACTTGGCACAAACACTAATTAAACATAAAAAACACAACCAAAACAGAGGATAGATAAATTATTTATTACTAAACAGGAGAAAAAGGCAAGGAATAAAAATAAAATTGGGTTGCCTCCCAACAAGCGCTATCGTTTAACGCACCTAGCTAGGCATAACAAGCAAGGATAGATCTAGGTGTTGCCATCTTTGGTAGGCAATTCTTCAATGAGGCATCTACCATCTTTAGGAATTTCTTTCTTTTTATTGATTATCAAATTTTTAGGCACAAGATCAAAAAAATCATTTGTAACAAATGGTTCCTTAATGATAGCAAAAAGATTGGGATGAACACTTATAGATTTGAGATCCGCAGTTTCCTTACTAGAGGATTCACCCTTATTCTTAGGAACATACATAAGCTTGGCAATTTTAGCGGGAGGACTTGGAGTGTTCTTTATGGAAGAAAAGGCGGTTCCCAAGTTGGTAATAATATCCTTAATTTTATCAATTCTAGTGGAATCGTGATTTATTTTCTCATTAACTATGGGTTCCTTCTCTTTAATATTTTTCAAAGTGACTCCTACTTTAGATCCATATTGAGAGATTCGGTTGTGGATCTTTTTATCCAAATTTTCAATTAACTCTATGGTAGCAACCTTATTTTCAATAATTTCAAGTCTTTGCATTACATGCTCCAAAGTTAATGCAGTTCCATTAACCAAAAGATGGGGTGAGCCAAACAAATCTATCATAGCATTATAAGAATCAAAAGTATGGCTACCCAAGAAGTTCCCTCCAATAATAGTATCAAGGACATATCTGTGCCAAGGAGTAATGCCTACATAAAAATTGCGAAGAAGAACAGAAGTAAATTGCTTCCTGGTGGATCTATTTTGAGCATTGCAAATTCTATACCAAGAATATTTTAGATTTTCTCCCTCCCTTTGCTTAAAATTTAGAATTTCACTCTCGGGAGACAACGGGGAAGATAAGGGACTAGCCATAATGACAAGCAACCGAACTAACACACAAGCAAACAAAAAGCAAGCGGGCAAAAAGAGGCAAATAGAGAAAGAGAGGGAGGACAGAGAGAGAGAGGGGGCGAATAAAAAGGCAAGGGTGAAGTGGGGGAGAGGAAAACGAGAGGCAAATGGCAAATAATGTAACGCAGGAGATAAGGGTATGTGATGGGTACTTGGTATGTTGACTTTTGCGTAGACCTCCCCAGCAACGGCGCCAGAAATCCTTATTGCTACCTTTTGAGCACTGCGTTGGTTTTCCCCAAAGAGGAAGGGATGATGCAGCAAAGTAGCATAAATATTTCCCTCAGTTTTTGAGAACCAAGGTATCAATCCAGTAGGAGGCTACGCGCGAGTCCCTTGTACCTGCACAAAACAAATAAATCCTCGCAACCAACGTGAATAGGGGTTCTCAATCCCTACACGGCCACTTACGAGAGTGAGATCTGATAGATATGATAAGAATCTATTTTTGGTATTTTTGTGGTAAAGATGCAAAGTAAAATAAAGGCAAAGTAAAGAGCAAAGGAAATAACTAAGTAGTAGGAGATTAATATGATAAAGGTAGACCCAGGGGCCATAGGTTTCACTAGTGGCTTCTCTCGAGAGCGTATGTATTCTACGGTGGGTGAACAAATTACTCTTGAGCAATTGACAAAATTGAGCATAGTTATGAGAATATCTAGGTATGATCATGTATATAGGCATCACATCCGAGACAAGTAGACCGACTCATGCCTGCATCTACTACTATTACTCCACTCATCGACCGCTATCCAGCATGCATCTAGAGTATTAAGTTAAAAACAGAGTAACGCCTTAAGCAAGATGACATGATGTAGAGGGATAAACTCATGCAATATGATGAAAACCCCATCTTGTTATCCTCGATGGCAACAATACAATACGTGTCTTGCTGCCCCTACTGTCACTGGGAAAGGACACTGCAAGATTGAACCCAAAGCTAAGCACTTCTCCCATTGCAAGAAATATCAATCTAGTAGGCCAAACCAAACTGATAATTCAAAGAGACTTGCAAAGATAACCAATCATACATAAAAGAATTTGTAGGTCTGAGGTAAACTACTCACACTTCATCGGAGGGGCTATGGTGTTGATGTAGAAGCCCTCCGTGATCGATGCCCCCTCCGGTGGAGCTCCGGGACAGGCCCCAAGATGGGATCTCGTGGATACAGAAAGTTGCGGCGGTGGAATTAGGTTTCTGGCTCTGTATCTGATCGTTTGGGGGTACGTAGGTATATATAGGAGGAAGGAGTACGTCGGTGGAGCAACAGGGGGCCCACGAGGGTGGAGGGCGCGCCTGGGGGGTAGGCGCGGCCCCCTACCTCGTGGTCTCCTCTTTTGTGTCTTGACGTAGGGTCCAAGTCTCCCGGGTCTTTTTCGTTGAGAAAATCACATTCCCAAAGGTTTCATTCCGTTTCGACTCCGTTTGATATTCCTTTTCTTCGAAACCCGAAAACAGGCAAAAAACAACAATTCTGGGCTGGGCCTCCGGTTAATAGGTTAGTCCCAAAAATAATATAAAAGTGGATAATAAAGCCCAATAATGTTCAAAACAGTAGATAATATAGCATGGAGCAATCAAGAATTATAGATATGTTGGAGACGTATCACCAATCTCGAAAGAGCATGAACAAATGCAAAGTGGAAACACGAATCTTCGAGATATCGTGAACACTCCGGAACAATTGAATAGCAAGCGGGGAATGATTATGAGGTGCACCGGTATGGGAGAATATTTGAAACGAGGAAAGGGGATATGATCAAAAAAGCTTGAGTTGAATCCACCGGAGAAGAAAAGAATGACGAATGATGAACTTGAAACTTCCTTAGTATCTTCCTGAGAATCAACGGATAAGAACATTTATGGAAAAGAATGGAGAGACTTCACATCAATAAAACGGATATTTGATTAAGAATTCTGAGTCCTTAAGGAAAAAGGGTGGGTGGGCGGGAAAACAAAGACAAGTTGGGAACATATGAAACGAACAACGTTGAGAATACTTAGAGTTGATCTTGTGAATGTTAAAATGATCGGATCCACTTGAAGAAAACATGTCGGTTGAAAAGGATTGACATGACAACCTTGATGATCAAGACGGATTAGTATTCACATAGGAATATGAGAACACCGCTTAGGAAAGGTATGGAATCAACACTTGACTTCGAAGAAACTCGAATACCACAACTCAAAACAAAACAAAGGATTGACTTAGGAAATAAGCCGGAAACAAACATATGATAGATCCCATCTTATCATGTGACTGTTGGAAATACATCCTACGTGATACTTGAATTCCCACTTATAAACTCCCGAAACTTTCTGGTTATGCAATCAGGTGTTGGGGATACAGGGGAAGCATAATATCTCACCCAAACTAATAATACCTACATCCAGCTGTATCCATCCTTCAACACATAACCAAGAAACCTTCGGAAATCGTTTACCTCAACCATCGAAAAGCATCCGTTATACGAGTTATGGCAATACTCCTGCACTCCCGCCCTAGTACTGGGTGGCGTCGAGGTTATCTCACCAACAAATGCATAAAAGAGATTTTCGATGTTGGCAAACTCAGGCATTCCAGAACTGCAACGATAAAATTGTGACGACAACACCTCGGAGCTCAACTCCCCGGGACACTGCCACAATCCCTAAATGTTAGGAGGCACCAAGAACAATGTTCTCGTCACAAAACCATCAAAACGATTGCAAGATACCCGCGTGATCCTAAAAAAATTCGTGAAATTTGAGGAGAGAAGAGTCAAAACTCTATGTCAGGAGGCCTCACCAGAGCGACAAAGGGACTGAGGAGTAAAAATAATCCTACTCTCCGATATATATAATCCTATAAGACTCAAAACTTTTTTTTCTAGACTCAACAACGTCAGCGATTCGATCAAGCAGGGGGCTCCTAAGTCGGGAAAGGCTCTGATTACCTACTTGTAACACCAACGATGCGGCTATATCTCCCACGTGTCAGAGCACGACTTAGAGGCATAACCGCATAGTAGGCATGTCACAAGAGGGGTAATCTTTACACATCCCATGCACTAAATAAGAAAGGGATAAAGAGTTGGCTTACAATCGCCACTTCACACAATACATAAATATAGCATTACATCATCCAGATACAATCAAGGTCCGACTACGGAACCAAATAGAGAAAGACATCCCCTAATGAAAAAGATCCCTGATCATCCCGACTGGGCTCCACTAGTGATCCAAAGGAAACGAAACACAACAACGAAAAGGTCTTCCTCGAGCTCACACTTGAGCTCAGATGCGTCACCTGCACTGGTATCATCGGCACCTGCAACTGTTGGAAGTTTCTGTGAGCCACGGGGACTCAGCAATCTCACACCCGTGAGATCAAGACTATTTAAGCTTATGGGTAGGAAAAGGATAGTGATGTGGAGCTGCAACAAGCACTAGCATATATGGTGGCTAACATACACAAATGAGAGAGGGAAGAGAAGCAAAGCAACGGTCGTGGACTAGAAGTGATCAAGAAGTGATCCTGAAACTACTTACGTTCAAACATAACACAAGAACCGTGTTCACTTCCCGGACTCCGCTGGAAAGATACCATCACGGCTACACACGCGGTTGATGCATTTTAATTAAGTTAAGTGTCAAGTTCTCTACAACCGGACATTAACAAATTCCCATCTGCCCTTAACCGTGGGCACGGCTTTCGAAAGTTCAAAACCCTGCGGGGGTGTCCCAACTTAGCCCATCACAAGCTCTCACGGTCAACGAAGGATATTCCTTCTCCCAGGAAGACCTGATCAGACTCGGAATCCCGGTTACAAGACATTTTGACAATGGTAAAACAAGACCAGCAAAGCCGCCCGATGTGCCGACAAATCCCGATAGGAGTCGCACGTATCTCGTTCTCAGGGAACACCAGATGAGCTCTCCGTACAACTAAAACCAAACCTCGAGTTTCCCCAAGGTGGCGCTGCAAAGGACTCTAGTTTGGACCAACACTCGGAGGAGCACTGGCCCGGGGGTTTAAAATAAAGATGACCCTTGAGTCTGCAGAACCCAAGGGAAACAGGCTTAGGTGGCAAATGGTAAAACCAAGGTTGGGCCTTGCTGGAGGAGTTTTATTCAAAGTGAACTGTCAAGGGGTTCCCACTATAACCCAACCGCGTAAGAAATGCAAAATCAAGGAACATAACACCGGTATGACGGAAACTAGGGCGGCAAGAGTGGAACAAAACACCAGGCATAAGGCCGAGCCCTCCACCCTTTACCAAGTATATAGATGCATTAAAGTAAACAAGATATAATAATGATATCCAACAATATACATGTTCCAACCAAGTATGATGCATGTCCGGTTTAATGAAGCATGGCATGGCAAAGTGCACAAACAACACCACAAGTTAAGTGGAGCATATTGACGGAATACCACATTCAAGTTATTTAGTTCGATCTCGTTTATGTACCCAACAATATTAAATGTTGATTAACATGGCAAGATGTGAAGCAAAAGATAACTACCTATCGAGGGAAGTTTAAATGAGGCCGGAACAACAAACAACAAGTCTGGAAAAATCCTCATGTGCAATTTATGGATTTGGTACTGTTCTGCCCTAAACAATATTTTAGAGTTGTTAAACATGCAAAGTGATGCCACCATGTTAAACTAGGCATTTTTATACCCCATTTACATATAAAGTTTGTTAGGTTTGGAGCTACGGTTATTTAGTTATGAATTAAATCATTTTAGCATGCTATATGAGCAAATTTAATTAAACATCATTTTAAGCATTTCAAACATGGATGAAAGTGGCATATTATGAAACTAGACACAAATCTAAGCATTTTTCATATATGAAGTTTTGACAAAAGATGCACGGTTGGTGAGTTAAAATATGCATGGAGCTTAGGGGTTTTTCCTGCAAATCTGTAAAACTGGTGGTCTCTGGAAAATTAGCAAAATCGCATGTCAGAAAAAAACAATATGGGCCGAATCTGAGATCTGGCCCAGGGCG